>NW_028327072.1:0-1000 GCF_027475165.1 Benincasa hispida
TATAATTTAGTTTAAATATGATTGTTATATCGATAATGTCTTTAGATGCATGTTATAGGTTTTAATTTCGTTACTTATATAAAAGTTATATGACATAGAAATTAAAATGTATAATAAAGAGTTGCATACAAACATAGGGTTTTAATTCATGATTTCTAAGAGGTTTAAAATTTGGAAATTAAAATTTTATGATAAAATATTTCTAATAAATACTAGAAATTAGGTTTAATATTTTATTTTATTAAGAAGATTAAAAAGAGTTAATCAAAGATTAAATTTATAAAAGAGTTTGGCTATAAGGGACATTTGTCTGAGGAAGGTTCTGCCTAACGTTGGGGTATTTAAGATGAACGTAAGGGAATACCTTGACCTGGGAGCCGACCTAAAAGGTGAACTAGTCAAAAGATTTTATGAGCATGCAATAAAGTTGTTAAACTATCCAATATGAATGTTATATTGGGACAATTAACAAATACTTATATAAATGACATAGCCTAAGTTTACCTAGGTATGCAACCTAGGTTTTAAAATTCTTAGTGGGAGAAAAAAGATGTATATGATATATCATTTTTCTTCTCACACTCTCCTGAAAAATTTACACTGTGAGATCTATGCTCGACTTCGTGGCACCTTGGAAGTGTCCTCCCATTGAAAAGTGTTTACATAGGCCAATATCAATGTGAATGGAGAAAGTATTTATAGTGAGTAGGAGAATGGCGTGTGTCAACATATCCTATGGTCTCCTTCATTAGATGTATAGTGAGACTTCATACTCGGCCTTGTGGCACCCTGGATGTGTCCTCCCTTCGGAATATGTTTGTATGGAATCAATATCAGAGAAAACTCCATAAATAGATAGGTCCGCTTTAGTTTTTGCTTCAATTTGCTCTTTCCTTTGACATTATTGGAACGGACATCTAGTATCTATAATGAAGAGTCACATTCACAAGAAATTTTTGAGGAAGTTAATAATTTTTAATCAAAACAATGATAACTAGTT
>NW_028327073.1:0-27180 GCF_027475165.1 Benincasa hispida
CATATTCGGCAGAATTCCAAGAAAGAAATTTTATGGTACAACTTGATAGCTGCTTGTCTGTGGTGCATCTGGCTGGAACGAAACAATAGAACCTTTCCAAGTAAAGAAAAAATCACTGGTCACCTTTGAGAAGACATACTATATCTAGCTGCTCAATGGAGCTCTAGATCTAATCTTTTTTATAATTATGATGCATCTTGTACCTCTCTTTGGAAGATTTTCCTCTAGTCTCTCCTCTTTTTATATTGAACATTGAACTTCCTATAGCTCTCGCTTGTATATATCTTGCAAGTATTGCATCCTTTTTGGAATCGAGTACTAATGATATATCAACCTAGTTGAAATAACTTAGTGTAATATCATTTTTTTTTTTATTATTACTATATGTTCATGTCCAATACATTACATGTGACAAATATGTCTTTCTACCATTATCCAAATTCAAAATTTAGTGGGAGGAAAGACAAAATTCCCCAATAAAATTTTGAGCCTTCGAAATCTTGAAATTTCAAATTTTCAATCAAAATTTTATACCATGATTGTAAATTTTAACATGGGTCAGAGTAACATTGCAATCAAAATTTTACATCATGATTATACAATAAAATCATAACATTGCATAGAATATAATTGCCAAGATCTTTGAACTAGATTCTTTTTCCAATAACATGGGTCAGAGTAATATACCTTGATACATGATAATGATTTAGTAAGGGATTGTGTTTCTCTGTCTTGGCTTCTCTATAGAACTGAATTAGGTTTCATCATGAGGAGAAAAGAACTACTTAATGAGGCAGAGAGCGGACCAATCCCTAAGGTTTTATTTTTATATAGACAACTCTAATTAGAGTCTTTTTAATGGGAGGAAATTATTTTGCAAAACTACTGAAAATATTTACAAATAATAACAGAATATCCCAGTATATCAATGATAGACCGTAATAGACCGCAATAGACTATTATCTGTCTTTCGTGATACAGGTAGTAGTCTATCACGGTCTATCACAATCTACCACGCATATACAGTGAAATTTTGCTATATTTGTAAATATTTTGATTCATTTTCTTATATTTGAAAAAATCCTATTTAATTTTGGAATTATCTTTTACTTAATTGGCTCAATAAAATAATAGATCAAAACGATAAAATAGCAGAGAATGCACATGAGCCACATTAATAATAATATTAAATTTAAAACAAAACTAACAATGATCACGTGTGCCAAATACATGGCTTTCTACACATCATCCAAATTCAATGAATGGCTGTCCTACTTCCTTAGATATCCAATGCGTCTTCACCTTTCGATTGGTATCCAATGAATCTTATAAATTTCATTGAAATAATAAACACTATCAGTGAAAGAAGCTGCAAGATCTCTGTTGAAAGGCATTCTTTGCATATCTTCATCGAAAGAGAAAAGAAAATGTCATTTCAAATAGTCGTATCAGATTCCATGACGCCAAATAATGACAGTTTAAGCCATGGTGTTCCTCGTAGATCTGCAAACTTTCAACCAAGTGCTTGGGGAGATCATTTCCTTTCCTATCGTTACAACACTCTGGTATATAAATATACATATTGCATATGTTTCTTTGTGTGTATTTATTTATAATTTTATCTGTTTTTTCCATCTTCTTATTTTTGTTCTTTGCATCATTAAAAGTTTTTATTTCGTCTTGTTTATCAACTAAATATACAAACAAATGAGCATGCAAACTATCATGGATAGAAAAACAAAAGTTAAATAATATTATTGATATTTTATTAGATAACCACAATGAGTAGCATTTTTAAGGCTCATATTTAGTGAATAGTAACATCTTAAAAGAATTTGCAAAAAATAGACTTTATTGTCAATAACCTTTTATTAGTGATAGATTGTATCGCTGATAGACTCATATTAGCGATATATTAATGATAGAGTCCATCAGTGATAGACTTTGAGAGTTGTATTTAAATTTTGCTATATTTGCAAATCATTTTGCATTGTACTATGTCGAATAATATCTTTGAATTACATTTATTATATTTACAAATGCTTTCTATTAGCGATATATCAACGATAGAGTCCACCAGTGATAGACTTAGAGAGTTAGATTTAAATTTTGCTATATCTGCAAATCTTTTTGCATTGTGCTATGTCTACCAATATCTCGAACTTGCATTTATTATATTTACAAAAAAAAATATATCTGTGGTAGACTTTATTGTCAATAGCCTTCTATTAGTGATAGATTATATCGCTAATAGCCTCATATTAGTGATATATCAACGATAGAGTCCATCAGTGATAGACTTCGAGAGTTAGATTTAAATTTTGCTATATTTGTAAATCTTTTTGCATTGTGCTATGTCTACTAATATTTCGGACTTACATTTATTATATTTACAAATGCCCCTATTTTATTTTTACCTTATTAATAATATATATATAAAAGGTAAACCCAAAATAACATATACTAAATAAAATAAAATATAACTTAATATATCATTTTAATTAAATTCTTTGGATACATAGATGTGTAATAGCCAACACGCAAGCAACAAATCAATGAAAGACACCTATCATTGTTAGACCTTAATCATTAAAAGATATATCATTTAGGTCTATCAGTATTAGACCTTAATCTTCATTATTGACGGGTCTATCATTGATAATCCTCGAGCTCAGTTAGTCAAAGGACGTCTATCAGTGACGATCGGTATGACCTAAAATTGTGTCCTATTTCTAAATATTTTTAGAATCTGCCAAATGATTTGTTATTGTTTTGTATTAAATCCTCTTCAATGCAATTGCACCAAAATTATTTTGGAAAGAAAAATTATCTACACCTAAAACATATGATGTGTTTTTTTTGGGGCGGGGGACAAATGTTATGAAAAAATAGGAAGAAGAGGAGATGGTCATGAAACAAGTTCAAGAATACAAAGAAGAAGTGAGAAGAATGTTTGGAGTTGCTGAAAAGTATTCAGAAAAATTAAGTTTGATCGATTCAATTCAACGTCTGGGTTTGTCATATCACTTTAAAGATGAAAGTAGTGAAGTTATTGACTATATCCAAAATCCTACCAATGTTGATGAAGAAGATGAGGATCTTTACATTACAGCTCTTAGATTTCGATTACTCAGACAACAAGGTTTTTTTGTTTCTTGTGGTAAGTCTCTCTTAAGTTAATTATTTCATAATTACATTTTGCCCGAAGAAAATCAAGAACTTTTATTTAATTTTTTTATTTTAATTTTAAGTTAAATAATGATCTGATAAGTCCCTAGACTTTTTACATATTCTTTAATAGCATTTCTATGCTTTTAAAAAACATATTCAATACTATATAGACATCTACAATTTTTCAACACCACCTTGAATCCTCAACATGTTTCTTAAGATTGTTTTTATAGACTTACTATTTATAGATCTAATTTCAAAATTTTGACCTATAAAAGATTTTATCTCAAAATCAATTGGCAAATAGGTGAGTAAAACCCATGTGTCTTAAAAGGTTGTGAAGTCTCCCTTTTTCCAATATGAGATTCTCAACATGTCTATAAAGATGGTTGCCTATAAAAGATTCCATTTTTTTAAAAAAAAAAAAATTTGTAATACAACACTTGCGGGATGGATAATCGAACCTCTAACATTAAAGGAGGGAACTATTAGAAATAGACGCCGAAGTTTAGAGATATATTCATTGTTTTTACGTTTAAAGATTTAGTAGACAAACCCAAAAATTATAAGACCAAATTTATAAATCTAAGTCAGTGCTAACTTTCCATCAGATATATTCAATAAGTTTACAAATGAAATGGGAGATTTCAAAGAATCAATTGTGAAGGATGGAGCTGGTTTATTAAGTTTGTATGAAGCATCCCACTTGAGAATGAAGGGAGAAAATATATTGGATGAAGCATTAGCTTTCACAACTACTCAACTTAAAGCAATGGCCATGGATTCCAGTTCTCCATTCTCAGAAGAAGCTAAATATGCTTTGAAGTGGCCAATCTATAAAGCTATGCCAAGGTTCATGAATAGGCACTATATCTCTCTCTATCAAAACAATGCATTGAAGAATAATAATGTTTTGCTCAAATTTGCAAAGTTGGACTTCAATACTCTCCAAAAACTTTACCAGAAAGAATTGGGTGAATTTTCAAGGTGAAGACTTTTCACTAACTTTCCTACTATCTTTTAGTTTTTTTTTTTTTTTTTTTTTTTATTATTTTTTTTTAAACTAAAAAATGTTCTAATTATGGATGTAAATAATATATTATAGGTGGTGGAAGGATCTGAAGTTGAGGATGCAATTACCTTTTGCAAGAGATAGAGGGGTGGAGTGCTATGTTTGGGCATTGGGAATATTCTATGAACCAAAATACTCTAATGCTAGAACAATATTAGCAAAAGTTATTGCTTTTATATCTCTTCTTGATGATATGTATGATGTCTATGCCACCCTAGAGGAACTTCAACTATTCACCAATTTAATTGAAAGGTTTAGTTCTAAACTAAAATTCTTTGAAAAATGTTTTTTTCGTCCCTAGGGCTTTGGGTTTATTTAAATTCCTAAATTTCAAAATATTACACATTTACTCTAGAATTTTGAGTTTAACTTTTATTAGTTTTTAAATTTTTACAGTTGAGTTTTGAGTTTTGTTTTAATTTGGTCCTTAGACTTTAAATTATACTTTTACCTTCATTTTTCACTAAATACTCAATTTATTTTCTATTAACTAATTTAAAAGAATTAAATTAATTATAACTGGATTAGTTTTCTCTATTTTTTCATCATTGTTAAAATTAACATAAAAAATGTTACATCATAGTTATTTTAAAATAGTAAACTGAAATTTAATGTCATATAACGAAATATAGACTAAATGAAAATAAAGCTCGAGAGTGTAACATTTGAAACTTATGGACCAAATAAAAATTAACATAAAACTTAAGAGAAAAAATGTGACATTTTGAAACTTGGAGACCGAAAGGAAAAGAAGAGACTCTAAACCGAAGAAAGAAATTGATATTTTTCTAAAAAATTTCTGGTTTTAGTATTTGAAAATATATTAAATAATCAAAACCTTCTTACTTATTTATGTCAGATTAAATAATTTTCTAGCTTGACTGTTGATTAAATTTCAGGTGGGATGTTAATTGTATTAAGATGCTCCCAAATTACATGAAAGGTCTTTATGAAGCTATACTTGAAGTTTATGGAGAGATTGAACAAGATATTTGCAAGGATAACAATATTCCATTTGCATTTGATTATGCAAAAGAAACGGTAAATTCTATTGTAATGTGATTCCACATATATTTTTCTGCAAAAAGAAGATATATTCCCTTTCTAATTTGATTTTGAGTCATATTGGAGCATAGATGAAAATGCAATGCAGAGCTTATTTGATGGAAGCTAAATGGTTCAACCAAAGGTATATACCAACAATGGAAGAATACATGAAAGTTGCCATTATTTCTGCAGCCTACTATGTTGTTGCTTCAATTTCCTTCATTGCTTTGGGAAATGTTGCCTCCAAAGAGATTTTTGAATGGGCTCAAACTGATCCTATGCTTATTAAAGCAACTGGAGTAATTGGTAGGCTCCTCAATGACATAGCTTCGCACAAGGTATATAAAGATAAAATGAATCCTTTACTGACAGATGATTGAAAGAACTTACAAGTATTTTTCAATCACACATTTAAAAGTTGTCATATTTCATTATTTTTAGTTTGAACAAGAGAGAGGTCATGTAGCTTCTGCAATTGAATGCTACATGAAACAATATGGAGTATCAGAAGAAGAAGCTGTAGTTGAGCTAAAATTGCAAGTGGTAAAAGCGTGGAAAGATGTAATAGAAGACCATACAGAATCGTCCCAATTGTTTCCAACTGTGATTTGTGACTGCATCTTGAATATTGCTCGACTTACAGATCTCTTTTATAAGGACGGAGATGGTTACACATTTGCTGATGGAGAAATCAAACATTTTATTACCTTCATGCTTATAGACCCTGTGCCAATTTAATCCATCTACGGACTTTGTTTGATCTTTCTATGCCAACATCTTTCTCATAAATATGTGTAAAGATCAACAGCTAGGTTGTAACAATTTTTTTCTCATGCCAGCTACCACATAAATAAAATAAAAAATTAAAAGTAAATAAATTTACGAGTAATTGTTACAAAGAGAAAACAAAAAAAACAAAAATATTTACAATCTATAGCAAAAAAATTGTCAAATGAAGCGAAATTGTCCCTTCTTTTTCAAAATTCTCATAATATCCTTGCGATTTGAAATCCGCGTGTCCTCACCTACGGCTTCTTCCTCATCGTTCTTCAGCTTCATCCTCGACGTTCTTCATCATCGAAGTCTTTCTTCCTTGATCTTCTTCCTCATCGACAACGTCTTCTTCCTCGACGTTCTTCTTCATCTAAGATGTCCCTCCTCGATCATGGTATGACTTCTTCTTTGATTTTTTTTTTTTTCGATTTTCTGCACGTGTAGGTCTACGATTCTTCCTCGATTCTCTTCTTTGATTTTCTGCATGCGTCCATCTATCGCTTCTTCCTTATCCACAGTGTCGTGGTTCCTCGACCACGCTATTTGTGTCATGAAGTTTGACTCGTGAAATGACGTGAAGTTGAGTTCATTAATGAGATGCATCTAATTGCTTTTTTATAGTTTGTATTTTATCTAATGAGATGCATATTGTTATCGTCAAATGTTTAATCTGGTCTTGCATTATTGTTTGATATTTATGTTCCTGTTTCACCTGTTTAAACATACAACTATTAGTCTGTATTCTATCATTGACTATAACTCACTATTATTATTCAATGAACATTGGTAGACGTCTATTCTATCACTCTCTATCGGCGATAGACAGAGATAGAAGTCTATCATTGTCTATCAGTGATATATATTGTCTATTGCAAACCATGAAATGTGATAGATAGTGATAGTGTCTTTCACTATCTATCAAGTACTTTTTTATATACTAAAGCATGACATCAAGTGTAAGTAGTCTATGAATGATAAAAACACCAACTGTAAAAGAAAGATCAAAACACCAACGGTAAGTAGCCCCCAAATAAACATATCTAAGAAAACATATGTATACATTGATAGTATATGAGTGATAGACAACATAGAACACTTAATATTACATATAGACACTGATAATAGTCTATTAGTATCTATTTGTAATAGACATTGATAGACTTCTATCACTTTTTATGTATTTCTTTTCTTTATATCACAACATGACAAAACCAGAAGTAGATCCTATAAGCAAACTTAATTGAAAACAAAACAAATATCAAAACATATAAATTTCCAATAAGTAGCCCCTAGACAAACAATCTAATATCAGAACAAATATATTCATGCCAAACATATATGAGAAAGTGTTCCATCAGCTTATATCACTGATAGACAGTGATACACTACTATCAATGTCTATTATAGGTTTGTTTATACCTTTAGTTTTATTTTTCCTTGTTCTCCCTTTTGAGTTTGTATCTTCTTTTAATTTTTTTATGATTCTTCTCCTTTAATTGTCTTCCTTTTGATGTTGCTTATCATCTGTACACAAAATTTAGGGTTAATAAATATTACCACTAAATAAGAAACAATAATTAGGCTTAATAACTATAATCAATACAAATTAATAAAAAAAGAAAGAAAAGAGTTATACCTTTTGAAGTTGAGTAATTACTGATGTAGTGGTAGAAGAAAGATGCGGCAAGAAGCAGTAGCGAAAGAAGGACTAAGAAAAAGAAGAAAAGGACCAAGAAGCAGCAGACGAGGATGGAAATGAAGCAGCGAACGGAAAAGGATGTAAATAAGTTAGGAAATTAAAAGAGGAAGTGGTTGGTATCATTTACCTCTTCGTTGTACACGATAGAGTCAGGAAGCTAAACGACAACGAGTGTATTAAATCGTTTACCTGTTTGTTATAGACGATAGAGTCGGAAAGCTAAACGATAGAGAGTGTATTGTATCGTTTACCTCTTTATTGTACACGATAAAGTCAGGAAGCTAAATGACATAGAGTATATTGTATCGTTTACCTCTTTGTTGTGTACGATAGAGTCAGGACAACTAAACGATAGAGAGGGAATGGAATCGTTTGCCTCTTCTTATTCCACGATTTCTTTGGAAAGGGGAAGCCTGTCCGATTTATACACTATTCCCTATTTTAGGGATACAAAAGAATTAAAAAATTATTTAATGAATGACTAATGGCAAGAGGACACATGGCCCAATACATAGAGAAGGAATATTTGTTTATTATTACCCAATCCTTACAGAAATCTAGAGCACTAAGGGAATATTCCTTCATGACTCACCTTTGCGATATGGTATTCTTCAGCTGATGTGTTTTCTTGACTCTTCCTTGCTAGTTGACATGGTAGAGTCTCTAACATCCCCCTTCAAACTTGTGGGGAGTTCAACTATCCCAAGTTTGGATCGTAAGTTGAAGAATTGAGAGTGTGTCGATGGTTTTGTGAGGCAATCGGCTAACTGATCTGCTAAAGGCACATACCTGATTTCAGGCTTCCCTTTAAGGACGAGGTCTCTGACAAAATGGACGTCTATTTCAATATGTTTGGTCAGAGCGTGTAAGACAGGGTTGTTAACTAATGGCTCTGCACTAACATTGTCACACCAAATTATTGGTTTGGATAAGTGAGACTATTGAATCTTGCTTAGAAGTTGTTGAAGCCAAACATTTTCTGAGGCATTGTGTGCAAGGGCTTGATACTCCGACTCGGTACTTGATCGAGCTATTGTTGTCTGTTTCTTTGAAGACCACGAGACAAGATTTCTACCAACAAAGACACAGTAACCAGCTACTGACTTTTGGTCATCAATGTTTGATGCTCAATCCGCATCTGAGTAGGCTGAAACTTCAAGTGAAGGGCTCGGTTGAAATAGCAGTCCATAGTTCCTTGTACCACTGATATACCTAAGGACTCTTTTCATTGCTTACCAATGAGCATCTATTGGAGCTTTGAGAAATTAACTGAGATGACTTACCATATATGTGATGTATGGACGAGTGTGAGTTAGGTATTGAAGAGCTCCAATTGTACTTCTATATAGATATTAATCAGTGAGGGGAGTTCCATCAGAAATAGACAAGTGTTTGCCTAAGTAACTAGGTGAGGCTGCAGGTTTCAAGTCTGGAAAACCAACCCTCTGTAGTAGATCATCAAAATACTTGGACTGATTCAATATAAAACCATGCTCTAGATACTGAACTTGTATGCCTAAGAAGTAATTCAACTTGCCCAAATCTTTGAGTGCAAACATGTTGTCCATAGTGGCTACTAACTGAGAGATTAAGTTGTTGTTACCTGTCACTATTACATCATCAACATAAACAAGGAGTAGAATAATCGAGCCCTTTGAATTTAGTATAAAAAGTGAGGCATCTGCCTTCGAGTTTATGAATCCCAAGCTAGTTAGAGTAGTATTGAGCAGATCATTCCAGGCCCGAAGGGCCTATTTCAATCCATATATAGCTTTGTTCAACTTGCATACATGATTAGGAAAATCAGAGTTTACATACTTGGGTGGTTGATGCATATACACATCTTCTGTAAGTTTCCCATTGAGAAATGCATGGTTGAAGTTAAGCTGACGAAGGGTTCATCCTTTGGAGATAGTAATGTATAGAACAACCTTTATAGTTGATGCTTTGACCAAGGGCTAAATGTCTCAAAGAAATAAATTCCAAGATGCTGATGAAATCCTTTGGCTACTAGTCGTGCCTTGTATCTTTGTATTGACCCATCCAAATTCTTTTTAAGTCTGAAGATCCATTTATTGCCCAGCACATTGAAAGAGCTGAGGGAGGAACCAAGTGCCAAGTCTGATTGTTGATGACAGCTTGAAATTCAGTATCCATGGATTTTCTCCACTGAGGTGTAGCAAGAGCATCAGACACCTGTGTTGGTTCAGTTGATGACGAGTCACATTGGATAGTGCTTATCCAAGCTTTTGGTTTGAAGATACCAGCTTTGCCTCTCGTGATCATAGGATGAGTAGGCTGCAAAGGATGAGGAGGATTAGGAATAGAGGATGTATATGGATTATTGGGAGATATAGTACTAAGTGACCGAGAGGAAGGGGAAGGATAGGGCAAGGGAGATTGAGTGATTATATTGTCTGGACATGAGCTGGATATTGCATCTGGTATTGGGGAAGAGGGGCAGCTTCAGCTGAGACATGGGTGAAGGGAGAGACTAGATTCACATCAGTCACAAGGATATTTGAGGGTGAGGGGCTAATATATTGTTTTAAGGAAGACTATGGCAGTTGGATAAGAACAGTGTGCAATAGTGGACTTATGCTGGGAAAGAGGACTTGAGTGCCACTGTTCCACTGTTGGTTTGTGAGTTGAAGGACTAAGCACCTAAAACCATAAACCAATATAAGACAGCTGCCACAATCTTCCTCAAATCAATATATTAGAAAAAATAAGAAAGTGAAGAAGTGTCAATGGACGAAGAAGAAGAAGAAGAAATTGATTTTGAGAGAACAATGAAATGGAGAGGACTGGATGAGATGAAGCATCGTTCGTTGGAGGGAAAAATCCTCGAAGAAAATCCCATCAATTAATCTTGATTGGGTAAGGTTTCGAGTCGGGTCACCGTCTTTTCTCCCTTTTTTTTTTTTTTTTTTTTGCGTTTGGACTGGCTTTTCCGGTATTTTACATCTTTTTTGGGTTTGGTTTGGACTGTAACCATTTCTTAATCTTTTTTGCTATAAATTGTAAATACTTTTGCTCACTTTTCTATATATAAAAATCTCCCTAAATTTACCATGTGACAACTCATAATTGGAACACTAAGTTTGCAGCAAAAATGGTTACAGCCGCACAAGTAGCAGCCAAATTTTAAATATGAACATAATTTTATAGTCATTGTTTAGAAAATAATGTTTAACAATAAATCACTTTTGGTTTTAATATTGGGTAATTGCAATTTGTACTACTTTCAAAGCTTATAATTTAGTAATATTTTATTTAAAAAGAAATTATTTTAAATAACAAAATCGATGAAAATATTTTTAAATATAGCAAAATCACAAAATGATAAAATGGATTTTTTTCATTTTTCTATATTTATAAATAAGTTGGCAATTTTGCTATATATGAAAAGATCCCTATTTCAAAAAAAAAAAAAAAATTGTACATACAGAAATTTCTAAGAATAAAAGAATCTATTTTCTTTATAGACACAATCTCTCTCTGTTTCATACGGTGAAACGACCAAAAAGTTTTCCATATGCTAACATCTAGATCACTTTTGTGAAGACTGTCTTTATGACAAACAATCAAGGAAGAGTTTTCCACAAGAATTTTTCTCAAGAGCACGGAGACAATTGAGCTCACGCTAATCTTTGTGGACCAATCAAACGAAGTTCTTTTGGTAAGAATAATTATTGTTTATTATTCATTGATGATTTTTGACGAAAAAACATGGGTTTATTTTGTTAATGAGAAATCAGATGTGTGTGCTATGTTCAAGAGATTTAAAATTCTTGTTGAAAAAGAAAGTAATTTTTACACAAAAGACTGGAGATCAAATAAGGAGGAGAAAATGGAATTCATCGGCCTTGACAGGTGGTGGCCCTATGATAGTTCCATTGAACTCCTCAACAAAATGACCTTTGTAGAGAGGAAGAACACAAAGATACTTAATATGTGTAACAACCCTTATTATTTATGTAATATCAGTAGTTTTTATTAATTGAGGGCATTTTTTTAATTTTTGGACTTAAGTGTAATTGCGAAAATTTAATTATTGGCGTTGGAAATTATTCAATTTGGAAGTTAATGGCAAGAATTAATTTCATTTTGGGAAGGAAAAGAATTTAATAAAATAAAGTAGAATAAGGAGAATAATAAAATAAAAGTTTATTATATTTTCTTTTAAGTTATTATTATTATTATTTTGTTATTTGTATATAAAAAAAAAATCTTTTTCTTCTTCTTCCTCACGCACCCCACCCCTTTCCCCCTGTGCTTTCGTTTTCCCCTTGTCGTTCACGTGCCCTAGCAACCACCTCAACTCCCGCCATTCATACCAAGTCGCACGCTGTCGTCGACGCCATCAAGCCACCTTCTTTCGTCGTCGATCAAGCCAGTAGCGTCCAACCACCCGATCTGTTCGCCCAGTCTTCATGCCAGCTCGCCCGCCGAGTATAGTCGTCCCGATCTATTCACCCAGCCCTCACGCCAGCTTGCCCACCGAGTAGAGTCATCCCGATCTGTTCGCCCAGCCCTCATGCCAGATCGCCCGCCGTGTGGAGTCATCCAACCACGGGTCATCATTCGGGTTTCAGCCTTCGTGAGGCCGTTCGACACCCCAGCCAACCGTCCACGTTTAGCAGTCGAATTTTTCGCCGCCGTCGAAGCCTCAACCATCACTTGAGTCATCGGCCACCACTGCGTAATCTCAATGGAATCTTGTGTTTTGGGGTAAGATCTAAACTATTTTCATGGGTTTGTTGAGGATCTTGATTACCCAATAAATAATATGTTTAATTATCACTTCAATCAGGATTTTGGAGATTGACTTGATAGTTTGAAGGAGTTTAAGAGAATTTTGGTGTGCTAGCAAGCAAAGTTAAGGTGATTTCGGCAAGGATTTTGGTATGATTTGGGAATTTGTTACTTGTTTGGTTCGAGTGTAAATTATACAAATTAAGTTATTAAGCTTTGTTGTGGATTTCAGCGGGATTTTACTCTTAGGAGTGTGAACCTAAAGGTTGAAATTTATTTTGGTTTATGTACTAGAATTAAATTCCAAGATTGTGAAGATTAGAAGGGTATTGGTTGCTCAAATAATTGTTTGGGCTTAAATTCTACATTTGGAGGTGAATTTGAATCGGACCACATCTTAGGTAAGTTTATTTGAAAATATTTGGTAATATTTGGCCGTTTGGAATTAGGATTGAGTTAATAATTTTAAAGCTTGGTTTATGTTTAGGTTTGATTAAGGATTTGAGAATTTCACAAAGATTCAATTGTTTTTTGGTTCAACCTATCATCAAGGTAAGTAATCTTACTACTGAAATTGCCCACGGGCCAGATACTAGATATAGCTAGCATGATAGATGAATATTATGACAGAGCGATGACATGATAGACGGATAGTATAGTATAACCGATGTATGTTCTTGTATGAGGATCTGAAAGATTTATTTGTGCACGTAGATACTTGCATGCTAGCATGAGATGATACTTGATTCCATGAGGTTGTATTTGATATGAGGATATTGAGGCATATATATATGTTGTAGAGCCATGATGTTGAGGTGTATATATGTTATAGAACCATGTTGTGATACTTTTGATGTTGAAACTGTGATAGTGTCCTTACTAATTAGTTAGATGCCCATTAGATGTTGTGTTTCCTTCGGGATTCATCAGAGGTTGTGTTTCCATCAGGATTTACCAGGGGTTGTGTTTCCTTCGGGATTCACCATAGGTTGTGTTTCCTTCGGGATTCACCATAGGTTGTGTTTCCTTCGAGATTCACTAGAGGTTGTGGGTTCTACGGGACTTACTAGAAGTAGTGGCCATACTTAACTATAGTAAGATAAAAAAAATCAGTTTTTCATGTATGTATGTGTCTAATAAGGACTAAAGAAGTTTATATATTCCACTAGAGGTAGGCATCTAGAGGACATAGATGGCTAGCCTGACCCCAGTAATGGGGTTACTTGTTGAGTATTTCTCATCCTTTCTCATGTTGTTGTTTCAGGTAAAGGTAGAAATGCACCTACGATTGACAAGCGGAATCCGTGATCAAGCCACTGGGACCAGTTTTATACTTCCGCTCATGATATTTAGATCTTTCCATGTTTTTTCAACTTTTGATTTGATGTTTGAAACTTACTATTAAGATTTGTGTTCAGACCTATTTATTATCATTTATGGTTTATGGGTATCTTTTCGTCTGTTTTAATATTTGGATTTAACGAAGGTCTTTTGAGTTCAACTCATTTATTTAGCATTTATTTCACTATAAAAAGGGTGTCACTACTACAAAAATTGGATTATTTGACGTTTTTTCAATGTCAAGTAGAGGGCATACTTCACGCTAATAAAAGCGTCGTCTATTCAACTGTAAGTATAATGTCATAACTTGATACTGTAAAAATGTCAAGAAAAATAATTCTTGACATTATTTCTCTGTCAAGAAATATAATACATTTGACACTAATGACATGTCAAGTGTATTAATTCTTGACACTTATTATTGTGATTACTCTTGAAATTTTTTATTTGTCAAATATATTTTTATATTGACAATAAATAATGGTCAAGTAATCTAATTCTTGACAAATTTCCAATGTCATCTATGCTTTTTTTTTTTCCAAGTTAAACATTCAAATTTAATTTCCATTTCTCATTTCTTGCATTACATTTGTTCCAATAAGACAATTTCATCAACTAAATAGTTGCACATATATTTCAGGTCTACATATTAGTCTAATATATCCAACGTTAAATATTGAGAATACTAAAATAAACAATTCCATTCTTCTATTACTCATGTCTATATGAACGATTCCAAAATTTGCAAGATGAATCGTACAATAATATATACTCTATCAACCCACCCCAATATATGATAATTCCAAAATTGTAAGACCAATCTATATGTGCTATGTATTCCAAAAATCACAAGACTAAAATTCTATCCTCCACCACATATTTCTTTGAAGTATATAACCTATAATGGTGAACAAAACATTTACACAAAAAAAAAAAAAAAAAAATTTGGGCATTCCCTTGTAGTCACATACACATTTATAGGAAGTCAATTAGATATAGCAACCTAAATATTCAGTTCATTCCACGCGTACTTCATCAATTCAAGTTGCGAGTATGAGCTCCTCGTATCAATCTATAAAACATAGAAAGTGAGATATACATATTTATTTACTATTTACACTATCTATAATGTTATAATATATATAAGTAGTTTAAAGACATACCGCATCTGTTATAATATTATTCTCTTTAGTCATGATTTCTCACATATATCTCATAACATAATACCCACATTCGACAGTTCCCACTTGTAAATGATACTACAATACAAAGCTAATAATTAATACACATATCATATAGATGCATTAAATAAACATCATTCGAATGCCACTTCAAAATTACAACAAAGTAATCCAACCTAAGTTCAATAATAATGGTTACAAAACGTAAATTCCAACAACTATGTAACAGTTCCAAAATAGTTTCAAGGTCTCAATACCTATCAAAACATCCAAACATAGTAACTTTGCTTTTAATCCCTTGAAATATTTGAATTGAATATTAAAAGTTGAAAATAACTCAATTATTTGACCAATATTTCAATGGATAACAAACTACTATTAATACTAACCTCCAAACTTGCCAAAACCTTGCAAAGATTGGTCTCAAACCTATTGGACAACAACTCAACTCTTTCCAACACTTCAAAAATCATAGAACACAAATCAAAAATCACTTTTAACTTTTAAGCCCAAATCCAACAGACCAATCATTTCAAACTTACCACAAAACTTACCCAAAAATTAGGCTAAAATCCAAATCCGCGTTAACTTCACCAATGGACTCCAACCTATGTAACTCACAATTAAAGCTCACATAACAAATTTGTTGTAATAAAAATCAACCAAAAAGGGTTTCAAAACCTTCGTACTTATTAAAATCCTTCGAAACAACTTCAAATTTGCTGGAAAATGACTTATGATACACCAAAACAACCTTTGACCCGTTGGACAGTATCTCAAAACCTTCAAACCTCAAAATCTAGCATCCAACTACCATGGGTAAATTAAAATCCAAACCAAAATCAAGTGGGTAACAAAAATTAACCAAAGAAAACCAAAAAAAAAATTATGAATCTCTCTACCCACTAGATCCCCCACTAGTCGTGGAGTTCTCGATGGCGACGACTGGTGAAACAAAGCAGAACGATGGCTGGATTTCGGAACTAGCAGATCTGAGACAAATAACAACGACTGACGTGAACGAACTTGGTGGTGGAACTGACTGAAGGCAGCTCGACGGACTACTTGCGGCACTGATTTGACCGGTGAAAAGGGCATCGAATGACCTAGGGTACGAGTGCTGAAGGGACGCGGCGAAGAAACTGACGGCGATGGAATTGGGGGCGTCCCTTTGTGTGATGAAAGCTGCTGTCAATGAAACTGACGGCACAGGTTTGACGATCGGCGGTAGCAGCGAAGGGTAGCGAGCGACGTGAAGGGGCTGGGCGGCGAACAAAGAAGATGAAGATTTGGGGGGGGGTGGGGGGGAGAGGTCTTGACGGCATGAGGGTGAACCGAGAGAGGGAGAGGGAAATAAAAAGAAGAAAAAAGAAAATAAGAAAATAAAAGAAAATGAAAAAAATATAATATAATATAATAACATATTTACTTTTTTTTTTCCTTTTTCATTTCATTCTATTAAATTTATTTCCCCCAAATCCTCAAAAGCAACCCTTCTCCTTCCAATTTGAAATTAATTCCGGATATTAATCTCAAATTAAATTATGAGCCTTGAAAAGTCCAATTTCTCAAAACCATTAAATTGAAACACTCCTTATTCAGTAATTAAATTTTCGTAATTACACTTAAAGTCCAAAAATTACAAGAATATCTCAAATAATAAAGATTTCTAAAATTACATAAATAATAAAAAAAATTTACTAGGGCATTAACTTTAAAATAATAATTTTGGTAGGAGACAAATGGAAATGGGGGAAGGAGGGAAACAAATAAAGATTAAAAAAATATTATTATATATTTCACTTGACATGAAAATATGAAGTAAAAGCTTCTTATACTTGACACGAAATACGTGTCAAGTATGACCTTATATTACTTGACACGAAAAACGTGTCAAGTAATGAATCACATGAAAATATCCGAAATATTCCGTTAATCTCCGCTTTTTAACCCTTTTACTTGACATTTTCTGTTCTAAAATGTCATTACCCGACTTTTTTTTCAAAAAAACGTCAAGTAATTAAAAACTGCAAGTGTCAAGTAATGTAGATTTTGTAGTTGTGTGTCATTTTAAGTTTTCTACATGCATGTGTTTAGTAATGGCCTAACTTAAGTCTTAGGGGGTCGGATCATTATAATATGGCTCAAAGCATTTTGAAGACTGAGAAGATGCCAGAAGAGTTTTAAGCTCAAGCTGTTGTGCAGTGTACTTGTTTTTTTGAATAAACCAAGAAAAAGCTAAACTTATTCACAATTTTCATAGCATATTTTGGTTTTTTCAGACAGTTTTTGAAAAACTAGCATGATATTTTTTGGAAAAAGTAGCATGATATTTTGGTGATGTCTTAATTATTTATAATTGTTTTACTATACTACAAGAAAATTGACTTTTTCGAAGGTCAAAATCTTCGAAAAAAACATTTAATAGACCTTTGATACATCCTTTTTCAAAGGTTATCTCAACCTTTGAAAAGTGTAGAAATAGATCCCGTCGAAAAAACTTTTTCAAAGGTTTACTAACCTTCGAAAAATATTATTTTTCAAAGGTTGATTAACTTTCGAAAATTATTATTTTTCAAAGGTTATATATCTTCGATAATTGTCAAATTATTGATCGATAATTATCTATTATCAATTAGTCTTTTTCAAAGGTTTTCATTATTTTTAAAGGCTTATCATATTTTTTTCAAAAATTTTAAAACCTTCATAAAAACTTACTTATCTACAATTGTATATCTTTCGAAAATTCTCTTACAAAACCTTTTAGCACATTTATTGACAAATCTCAGAAGGTTTTTTTTACTAATTCATGTACATATAGTACTCTGAATTACAAAGTTTAAGAATAGAATAGAAAAACTAGACAATGACATGGATGGAAGTAAACTTATATGTCATAAAAGTACACCAAAAGGCTATCGAAATTCTATAACATCAAACTACAATTGATCAACTAGAAACAAATTTTTTATGCATCTCTGCCATCATTTTTTGAAATCTATCCTCAAAACGATTTTCTAATTCACTTATTTGACGCCTAAGTGCTTCTATCTCGACCTCTCTTTATTGTTCAAATTATTTTCTTTGTCGTTCAGATTCTTGAAGTCGTTGTTCGGACTCATTAAGACGATTGCTCAATGAAAGAGCAAGGTGATGAAATGGGCACTACTAGGATTACCTCCTCCAAAGGTTAGTGAATCGTCTTCTTCCTTTGGCCCGTCGGAGCTATTTCTAACATTGGAATATCTCGGTTTGGAAAATCAACTACAATTATGTTTCTAACAGATACCATAGTGCCATAAACTAATTGTTGCGGAACATCTGATTGCACATATTTCCCTTCCCTTGTAACTTGAGAAAACCTGCGAAGTTTAGAGTCAACTTTAGAAGGTTTGTTCAATTGAATGCATGATATTTATGCATACCAATTAGAGAGTCTCTATTTATGTATTTTATTTGTTTTCTGAATTTTTGTAAAATGGAACAATAGAAATGAGATTCGCCAAGGTTCATCCCTCAAACAAGCAAGGAAATGATCCCCATTCCTATATCCAATAGATAGACATGACCAATGTACAAGTCTGAGGAAGAATGGGATGTTTGAACATCTACTTGCAGACACTAAGCATCTGCCTAATATGAAGCTAATTGAAAGTGGATTATATGTCCTCGAGGATTGAAACTTTGTGACAAGTGATAATAATCCCTAGCCGTTGCGGATCCAGAAATTTTGTTGACGTGGGGTCTTATAGTTCAATAAAAATAATTTATAAGTGAGTAGTTCTAAAATTTATAAATTTACTGACTTTCGTACATTACAATTATCCTCTACGAGATTTCATATTTTGAAGTCGATAATTAACAACTTCATTACCTATCTTATCAAATAAATCTTTCTAAATATATGTTACAAGATAATCATTCATTCATTGGTCTCCTATTCGATTATGCAACTGAGTCTTTATAATACTCATAGCAGAAAATGTCCTCTCTATAGTAGCCATTGTAATTGGTAAGATCAATGCTAAGGTGAGTTAGACTAATGGGTAGCCAAACTAGAAGAAGAAAGAAGAAAATAAATTACAAAACTTACCTAAATGTGAGTGTGTACTGGATGAGAGCCTTGTGGTGTATTTGATCGTAAAGCGTCTCGACATGGTCATGTAAATGAATGTCAAGCAATAAGTTAGGCTTAAAATTTCCAAGGTAGTCCAGGCATGATGCATAATGGCTACAAAGAAAAATGAATACTTCATCCTGACGAAAAAAAAAATAGAAAAACAGATCTCTACCAATCAAACTACTGGGTCATATAGGAACATCAGAGGATGCAAGTTAATCCATATGACCAATTGCTAAAACATCTGAGGTATTCAAGACTTACTTGCTTATAAGCAACAAAAAATATTAACAAGAAAGTTTCATATCTGAAGTAATATGTTAAGTTGGAAGAATTCAATGATTGAAAAATTGCATTCACCTGTGATTTAATTTATGTGTATCCTTAAAATCATGTCTGATCCAATTTAAAATTAGTATTCATGAAAACTGAAAAGATTGTTTCATGTGACTAAGGCTAGAGATAGAAAATGTCTACAAATATTAGTGACTACTGATTATCACAATGTACAATAACTCCACAAACCTTGAGTAGAAATCATTGATCAGCTCTCGAACTACGGGAACCAACTCTAAGAAATTTCGAAAGTTGACATTAACTATAACTTTGGACTGCCAGATTAAAACAATTAGTCAGAAAAGTCAGCAAGTCATTTGCCTACATGATTAGCAGGAAAAAGAAACAAAGAATATGTGCCTTAAGCTCTGAGCAGTCAAAGGTTGCAAGTGCACAAAGACCACCGTATGTTGCAACATCCTGAGGTGCGATTACTTCGTTATAATGACTTCCTAATTCAGGACCTGTCTCCAAAAACTGCAAATACAGCAAAGAATTGCATAATCAGAATGTAAGAGAAACCCACCTCAACGCCACAATCAACATTAATAGACATTTAGCAGAACTCAAGTGCAAAATGTAGATTAGATATGAGGGGATACAATAAAGAAAGCCTACGATGATCGTGTTGTTCTTTACTCTACACCAATACACAAACACAACTAATAAATAATATGTGATTAAAATGATAAAAGCATGATCATATTGCACTCTCTGAATTGGAACTTCGAAGAAAGGAAGTTCAATACAATTCGAACCAACAAAACTATTGGATCATAATTCGCACAACAAAACAAACCTTGCTAGTAACGAGTTTGTACTTCTTTGCTTCCAAGTGAGCCAATCATGCAGCACAGCGAAGCTTTGCGCTAGTAATTGCATCAAGGGCGTCCGGGGTCTATTCTGCTTTGCTGACAACTCGTGACATGTGTAAACTGGCCCATCTCTATGCTGACAAGAATTGCGTTCATGCAGGTATGTGTTGAACTGAACTTCAGCTCTTGAATGCACCATTAGTGCTTAAAAGAAAAATGTCCATATCCATTTGCAGTGCCTTGTTAAACCCCCTGTCAAGGAAATTACAATATTAGTGGATCTGGTTCTCCACAGTGATGTAAGGGCAATAGAGCGCGCTGAGTTCGATCATCAGGTGGTTTTCTGATCTCAGGAAAGAACTTCTGCTAATCCCTTGTGAAAAGTAAAGTAATATGATATATGGCCTGCAACCCAAATTCATAAATCCATGTTTGTTTTTGTTAATGAGAAGGTAGCAGAGAAGTTGTCTGTGATAGAACAATATAAGATGGAAAGAGAGAAACAACAGAAGGTATAGAAAAAAAAAATGAAATGGTTATCAATTCAATTCATATTATGTGTTGATTTGTTTGGCTTTTGTGGTAACTAACAGATGGCTGAGGAGGAAGAACTAAAGAGGTTGAGAAAGGAATTGGTTCCAAAGGCACAACCAATGCCTTATTTTAATAGGCCCTTCATTCCTAGAAGGTAAAGAACAAAAGTTAGTTTAAATTTCATTTCATTTGAGAAATCTTGAGTGGAGAATGTCATTAAGGGGTTTTTTTGGTTATTAGAAGGTCAGCAAAGCTTCTTACTATACCTAAGGAACCAAAGTTGTGTAGATTGCAGAAGATGTGGAGTTAGCTGAACATTAGCATTAACTAACAAAGTCCAACAAATATGAATCTATTGCTAAAGTAAACATGGTACACAATGACTGTCAAATTTCAAGAACCGAGTTAATTCTATAGCTAATTTATTCATGTTCCATGACAACAATTGGGTGTCTCTCAAAAGGAATTCAATAAGACAAATTGAAGGAAACAAAATATTAATCATTAATGATATGATGAATGTAATCAGTTGATCTAAATACACAATTTGGTTATGTACATTAGTGAGTGATGAAATCAAAAGGAGAAAAAAGATCTATAAACTGTCTATTTCTTCTATCCCGTTCCAACCCGAACGAACCCAAACCATGATATTCCCCACCTCCATAAATGATAGATCTGATGGCTTCTTTCTCAAGCCCATAACAAGCAACACCACATAATTTGATACTTCAAAACAAAAACATGAGAATGAAGAGCTAATTCCTAATGTATGTGTAGAATGATAGTTGGTGCAATGTAGCCAATTTTTCTTATAAAAGAAGAAGAAGCCGTTGGTGCAGAAGTTTGGTTCAGCAGCTTTGCAAGACCAAAATCAGCAATATGAGGTTCCATCTTCGAATCTAGGAAAAGGAAGGGGAAATAAGCGCATCTAAGCGAAGGAAGAGAGAGAGTAGGCGGAGCTAGAATCGTAGTGTTGAATTAAGATCGGAACACGTACGAGTTTAATTGCAACCTCTTCATTCGTTTGTATATTAGTACCTGCAGATGGAATTGAAGCATTAAAATCTAGTTGTTGTAATAGAGCAGCATAATGAGAAGCTGGAATGGAAAACCAAGATAGATCTCCCCAAAGGAGCGCTACCGATCTTCCAGCCAAGGCGAAACTTATTGTCGACGCGAGGTTCCATCTGGGAAGGAAAAAGAAGAAAGAGAAGCATAGAAATGGAAGGTGATTAGGAGAAGTTGAATATGGAATCGAGGGAATAGAGGGAATCAACGCTGAGAAGAGGAATCAGAGGCTCATCGATTAAGAAAGAAATGAAAGAAATCGAGAAATTGCAGTTAGAAATCTAGGGCAGGGCAAGGGCAGCTAGGGTTGGGTAGGTTAAAAACTTAGAAATTGCAATTAATATCACTTGCGCATAGCCTATCGTTTAGCTATCGTACCCATCGTTTAGCGCTAATGCCTTTTTGTCTAACGCATTCGCCTTCGCTTAACGTCATCGCCCAGCGCTTGCGTCTATCGCCCAATGCCAATCGCTTGGTATTCTGTCTATCGTGTAGCGCGTCTGCTCATCGTTTAGCGCAGCACGACTATCGTGTAGTGCTATCGTCCGGCTTCTACGCTTATCGTCTAGCGCTTTCATTGATCGTGCAGTACTTTGCCTATCGTATAGCTCGATCATCTAGCGCGTCACTCCTCATCGTTTAACGGTGCGCGCATCTTCACGATCGTCTAACGCATCGGCCCATCGCTTAACGTCATCACCCAGCGCCTACGTCTATCGCCCAACGCCCATCACTTAGTATTCCACCTATCGTGTAGCGCGTCTGCTCATCGTTTAGTGCAGCACAGCTATCGTCTAGCTTCTACGCTTATCGTCTAGCGCTTTCACTGATCGTGCAGTACTTTGCCTATCGTATAGCTCGATCATCTAGTGCATCACTCCTCATCGTTTAACGTCGTATGCATCTTCACGATCGTCTAACGCATCTGCCTATCTCTTAACGTCATCGCCCAACGCCTGCGTCTATCGTCCAACACCCATCGCTTAGTATTTCGCCTATGGTGTAGCGCGTCTACTCATCATTTAGCGTACCACAGCTATCGTCTAGCGCTATCGTCTAGTTTCTACGCTTATCGTCTAGTGCTTTCATTGATCGTGCAGTACTTTGCCTATCGTATAGCCCGATCGTCTAGTGCGTCACTTCTCATCGTTTAACGCCGCGCGCATCTTCACAATCATCTAACACATCTTCACGATCCTATCCTTTCTCAAAGGTTTTTATTCACCTTCAATAAAAAGTGCATATTTGTCAAATGACTTATCAAAGTCTCCAATAAATGTATGTCTTTCTCAAAGGTTTTTATTACTCTTCGATAAAAACTACATATTTCTCAAAGGTTTTTTCAAAACCTCCAATAAATATATATCTTTTTCAAAGGTTTTTATTAACCTTCGATAAAAAGCATATATTTCTCAAAGGTTTTTCAAATACCTTCAATAAATGTATATCTTTCTCAAAGGTTTTTATTAACCTTCAATAAAATGTGCATATTTTTCAAAGGACTTATCAAAGCCTCCGATAAATGTATGTCTTTCTCATGGGTTTTATTACTCTTCGATAAAAACTACATATTTCTCAAAGGTTTTTTCAAAACCTCCCATAAATATATATCTTTTTCAAAGGTTTTTATTGACCTTCAATAAAAAGTACATATTTTTCAAAGGTTTTTCCAATACCTTCAATAAATGTATATATTTCTCAAAGGTTTTTTATAGTCCCCGATAAAAGATCGTCGAAATAGCTCAATTTTTTTTGTAGTGTTAACTTATCAACTAGTTTTAGGTTTGAAATTATATGCACGTAGTAATTACATCGATTACAAATTTTAGAAGGTTAGATTGTTACCATCGATATTACAGCATAAATTCAATTGTCTCTATGATCAATACAAAATTCCAAAACTTATTAAACAGTTTTAAAAGCTTTAGAAAAGCTTTAAAAATAACTACATACAAAAATAGTTATTGACATGTAATTTAACATTAATTTTCGTAAACTAAAAGTGACATGATTGGTGGACAATAGTGGATATTGTTTCTTAGCTCAAAAAGTAGTCCATAATGTTGTTTTTTAGCTAAGAAAAGGCTCTCAAACTCGGTCATTTTCTTACACCAAAAGTTAAAACGACAAAATATAAATTGTCTATGAGCATAACTATTTATTTCAGAGCATTTAATTTGCTGTCCTATTGTTGGAGTAGTAGATGCCATCATTTATTACGTGGCATTAAAATATATTTATCTAACTAAAAAGAGTTGACCATGAAGATTGTCCATTTAACACGTGGAGTTGAATTTTTGGAGACTCACCATGAGCGGGGAAAAAAAAATCCTAATAAATGGAAATTTTGGATACGACCATAGATATCGATAAACCAGATTTTATATAAAAAAACTTAACTCTTTCGCATGATGTTTGAAAAAATTAGGTGGATCTCAGTGTTCATCTCGAACAAAATTATACCAAGTCTAAAAGAATTGATAGTTATATATAAGATGAAACTGAAAAATCATAAATTTCTTCACTGATTCACTGATTTGATTACTATTTGATTTTTATGTGATTGGTATCTTATTTTTATTTGACATTGATTGCTATATGATTGCTAATTATATAGATTACTATCTCATTGTTGTTTGATTAGTATCTAGTACTAGTAGTTGATTATATCAACTATTATCTAATTTTTACTTGATTTTTTATTTCTTAAACTTTAATTCTTCTTCTCTTTTAACTTTTACACATTTTGCCATTTCAGTTTTGTTTTTCACTTCCCATTTTTTCCATTTGATATACACCACCAAAAGAGAATCATTGTGATTGATTCTTCTTCTCCTTCTTCAATAATTTAAGTATGGAAGTTAGTTATATGTTAGCTATATAAGGAATACTTGTTTGTCTTGCGGTTGTAAGTTTTTACTTGTCATAATGTATCTGATATGGGAAAATTTTGATATCTTTTTTATCGTCATTTCATTGTTGTCTGATTATTAATTCATTATTATTTGATAATTTGCTATCTGATTGTTGTTAAATTAATATTTGATATTGATTGTTATTTGATAGCTATCTGATTATTGTTTGATTACAATGATAATGATATCAATAGCTATTTGATTATTGATTGATTACTATCTGATATTGATTTCTATGTGATTGTTGCCTGATTACTATTTGATGATGATTATTAATGATATCGATTGTTATTTGATTGTTGTCTAACTACTATTAATATCGATTCTTAATAATACAAATTGCTGATGATAGTGATTTACTGTCTAATTGTTGTTTAATTGTAATTTAATATTGATTATAATATGATTGTTAATGGTACAAATTGTTGTCTTATTGTTATTTGATTACTATCTAGTACTAATTATCAATAATACTAGTCATTATTTGTTTTATGTCTGATTAATATGGATGGAGTCGTAAAACCATAATTATATTATTTAATGTTATTTATCTATTTTTTCTAAGTAGATAAAAAAAGAGGAAAGTAATGATTCAAAATCACTACTTTGTTATTTGATTGTTGTATGATTATTATCTGATGCTAATTGTTATTTGATATTGTCTTTCATTATTATCTGATGTTGGCTCTCAACACTATTGAATGTTATATTGATCATGATGGTTACATGATTGTTATTTATTACTGTTTGTTTGTTATCTGATTGCAATCTTATATTGTTGATATATTATTGATAGACTTAAAAGTTGATTGGTATGTGATATATTGCTAATATAGTTAAAATAGGAACTCCATTAAACACTTAAATTTTAAACCATTCATCAATCCACTAATCCAATAAAGATAGAGTATATAAATAGTGGCACAACAAGATAGATACTCAGAGAGCTTGGAAAGTAGTATGGATTGATAAATTAATTTAAAACAATATTAAATCATATGGGTAATACTGAGCCTAATGAACTATAAAGCAAAAAGTTCAAGAATGTCTAATCTTATTTATCATGGCTTGATTGATGGACAAATAATGGATATCATTCAGCCACATTATCACCTACTGTGTTGCTTTAGTATCAATTTGATAAAAAGAGAGAGTAAGATCTTCAAGCTCTCTGCGACTTTAATGGAAGAGCACGAGAGATCTATACATCCAAAGGAAAATTAGAATGGTCATATGTATCAATTACTTGACAAAGTACGACACCTTACCTCTGATTTTCCATCTGATTTCTCTTATAAGATTAAGGTTTGGAACCGTACTTCACTTTCCATTCTTCCTTGCTTAACCAATATCGAACAAATTAGGAAGATGAAAATTTGATCAATCAACAAATTAAAAAGAATCATCAAGCAAAGATAAACTTCGGGGAAACAATCAAATAAACTCTTCGGTCTCAAATAGGATGTCACATAAAATGCCTTCAAGAAAGCAACTGTTTCGATTCCATCACTGACGGCGGACGAAATGATGGTGATGATGGTAGGAGGTGGTGGCTGGAATTGGAGCTTAGAGACAGAGAGAAACTTGTAGAGGTGGCTTATCGGCTATGGCAACCGGTTATCTGTGAGCAATGTGGCTGACGACCGATGGACAAGCAACGGAACGACGAAGGCAAGCAATTGTCGATTGATCGGGCGGCTTGAAGACACAAACGTGACAGTGACAGCTAAGAAGAGAGTTTAGAGTGAAAGAGGTATAACAGACCCTACTTCTAATGGAGGAGTAATTTTGGAATAAAAGGAAATTCTGATAAATAGAAAAATCCCAAAAATATTTACATTTTATAGAAAAAAGTTCTAAAAGTGTTTTGTACTTTTAAACTTTTTGCTATAAAGTGTAAATATTTTAAAATATTTTTTCATATTTAAAAAGGCTCCATTAAGTTGAAGTTCATCAAATTTTTTATATCAACATTTTATAATTTATAAATTTTATATTTTGTTCATCTCCAAATGTATGATACTCATTTATATCTCTTTTTTTCCCAATATGAATCTTTTATGAATGCTTACCTATATATACACATTTTGGTTATGTGGATTATAAATATTTTTTATTTCACTTTTAGTGTGTAGAAAGATATAAAATATAATAATAGTAACATGAACACAATAAAAAAGTTTATAAAAGCTATGGAAAGAAAGCTCTTTGAACATTTGAATGCTTATTATAGCTTTCATTAAATAAATAGTTATTAGTTGAATATAAATGCTATAATAGACAAATAATAACCTCATATTTTAGTTATCAAAATATTTTTATAGTTTTTTCAAAATACTATTTTAC
>NW_028327074.1:0-6000 GCF_027475165.1 Benincasa hispida
TCTTCTCCTTATGCAATCTTCCTCCGGAAAGACAACCTTGTAAACTAGATTCTCTCAGTTTTTGAATGGCACCGATTTCACTAAATTTTCTCATGTCAAATGCCGAAACCCTGCTTTTGAAGTTCTTCTTCCATAAACTTCCCGCCGCTTCCAGAGTTCAAGGGTTAACTGCCATGTCACTCCTCATTTAATACGTTTTTCCTTCCCTTCCATCATAATTCCTATAAATAAACATGAATTGCTACTTGGAATATATATATATATATATATATATATATATATATATATATATATATATATATATATATATATATATATAACAGTCCTTTGACTAAACATGCTTATCTAGAAAACCTAGAGTTCAGGGTTTACACAGTACTACCACCTTCAGCACTTCTTTTTGTTCTTCAGGTGTTGGGCTATCGATTATTCCATTTCCTTCGACGTTAGGAATGTCTTCCAAATCATACAAGTGATCAATCTTCTTAACGTCGAATTCAATTGTAGATTTCTCAACGTCTGCTCGTATCGCTCAGAGTGAGGCTTCCCTTCGTAGAACGTGGTCACTACAGATTGCTTGACCGTTCTAGCCTTTTCACAAAACCTCTGCAACCCAATGTGTTGATTGTATTTATGATGAAAGGTGATAGAGGGGTGCTTTTTGGGAAGAATCCCAATGGGGGCCTCTTCTTTGGAATTCTTTCTTCCTTTACCGCAAGTGCCTTTCCCTTTTCCTTCTTCTTTGTCATCGCTTGCTTTTTCACTTTTTCTTTTCTTGTTCCCTTCTTGTTCCCTTCCATCTTATATTTTTCAATTTCTTTCTTCT
This sequence comes from Benincasa hispida, assembly GCF_027475165.1. Taxonomy (NCBI): domain Eukaryota; kingdom Viridiplantae; phylum Streptophyta; class Magnoliopsida; order Cucurbitales; family Cucurbitaceae; genus Benincasa; species Benincasa hispida. Next base: position 827 of record NW_028327074.1, read on the forward strand.
TTCTCGCCTTCTCCTCCTTCAGCAACCACTTTCTTCCTTTATCTTTTTCAAATTGCGCTTAATACGTTGAGCCTTTTCTTGCCTGGCTCTCTCTTATTTTTCCCTCTCTTCACGTAATTCTTTTTCAAATTCCATTGCAGCTTGCTCCATACTATCTAATGACTTCTCAGGCTAAGGTTGCGATGAAATTCCCATGCGTTCAAGCTCCTCATTGTGAATCTCATTGTGGAACTCTGTTGCTACAATTAATGACTCTACCTTCTTTCTTATTCCTCATAGTCCTTCCCTTACCCTTTTGGCCTTCTTTTAAAATTCCTTTGCCAACTCCTCTGCAGAAGAGGTGGGAACATTTGCTCCATCATTTCTTTTCCTTTTCCCTTTTGTATTTTTTTTGCAAGGGGCTCCCCTTCTACATCAACCAATTTTATTCCACCTTGTTTTCCCTTGCTCATCGCATTGCCAAACCCACGCGGGGATGCTTCAGCACCATCCTGCTGAATATCTAGTTGATTTACTACGTCTTCATCTAGGGACTCGAGTGGTTTTAAGTTTTTTAGAATGTCCCCATAGACTTCTCGTTCATCCCTTCACCTTGCTTCGCTTATAGTGGAATTTGTTGGTTGTAGGCGATTGTGTGGTAGTGAAGACTAAGATGCAGTTGTTGCTAATTGGATGAGTGTAGGGTTAAATGTTGATGGTGAGGCCACCGTGGATGGAGATGCATAGATTGGTTCAACAGCGATTGGGAAGGAGATGGGTTGAATGGAAACGAATGGGGACACCACCTCATAGGAGTAGGTGGGAGTAGAAGATCAAGCAGAGGAAGGAGTGTTTTGGCAGGCCATTTGGAATGTAAGCGGAGGAAATGTAAACAGTAGGGAGATCGAAAGGCTTTGAAGTTTCGCCAAAAAATTTTTAGGATTCAGAGGGTTTAGGGTTTTTGGTAAGTGTGAAGAACTGGGTCGTTTGAGAAGAGGGGTTTAAATAGGCAAAGAATGGAAGAGGGAATGATAAACTGCCTCATAATTCGAGATAATCATAATGTTACATGTAATAATGGTGAACTTTTGGAATGCCAGGCAGCGTGTCTTTTCACCGACCTAGGGTAGGATCACGTACCATTCCTTTACCTGCGATGAGTTCTTTTGGAGATGCGTTGGGTTACAATTCCCACACATCACCAATCTCATTACATCACTCGTCGCCTCATAAACCCCAATTACCCTTTTCCCATACTTCGAATTTAGCAAGCAATCATTGATCACAGAATAGCAAAAACAAAGAAACTAGAAGAACAACAATAAGAAATAAGCAATTAAATAAAAAGAGCATAAGTATAAAAGGATACACGAAAAAAAGAGGATATGATAGGTCCCATAAAGGATATTGCTTTATGGCATAGGGACTCTTTGTATCGCATCATTCGGGCTTACCCAAGTCTATAGAGATCTTTTTGCGATTGAAATCCCCTTCATAGTAAGACTTGATCTTTTTCCATTCATTTTGAATGTGTGGGTTCCATCTTCACTAATTAATTCTATTGCTCCATGTGGGTAGACTTCTTTGATGATGAATGGTCCTGACCAACGCGATTTCAACTTTCCTAGAAAACGACGCAGTTGAGAGTTAAACAATATAACTTTTTAGCCAATTTCAAAAACTTTCTTACATATGAGTTGATCATGCTAACGCTTTGCTCGTTCCTTGTAGATTTTGGCATTCTCATATGCCTACAGCCTCCATTAATCTAATTCCAACAGTTGAAACTTCCTCGCCTTTCCCGCGGCCTTCAGGTCAAAGTTAAGTTTTTTCGTAGCCTAAAATGCTTTGTGTTCAAGTTCCAACAACAAGTGGCAGGCTTTGTCAAAGACTAAAGTGTATGGGGACATTCTTATAGAGTTTTATATGCAGTGCAAATGCCCATAATGCTTTGTCTAGTCTTTGAGCCCAATCTTTACGCGTCAAGTTGACAACTTTTTCCAACACTGTCTTGATTTCCCTATTAGATATCTCAGCCTGACCATTTTTTTTGGGGGTGATATGTTGTGGCTATTTTGTGGTGAACGTTGTATTTGATAAGAATTTTGCTTACGTCATAATAGCACGTGGAATGCCAAAGCGAGTGAAGATGTTTTTATATAAGAATTTTGAGATCATGATCGCATCATTTGAGGCATAGGAAATCGCCTCCACCCATTTGGATACATAGTCAATAGCTAACAAGATGTAATTTTGGTCATTAAATGATAGAAATGGACCCATAAAATCGATCCCCCAAACATCAAATAATTCCACCTCCAGAATAACATTCATTAGCATTTCATTTTTTTTTCTGAAATGTTCCCGGTGCGCTGCCACTTGTCGCACTTCATGACATATTCGTGTGCCTTAAATATAGTGGGCCAATAGTATTGGCTCTGCAAAACCTTTGCCACGGTGCGCTGGCTTCTGAAATGCCCACCATATGGCGATTCATGACATTGATGGAAGATGCGTTGAAATGCCATTTCTAGAACATATTGTCTCAAGATTTGGTCAGGACCTCTTTTTGTACAAGTTGGGTTCGTCCCAATAATAAAATTTACTGTCGTGCATGAGCCTTTTCTTTTGTTGTGACGTATATTCTTCGGGAAAATGTTTGAAAATTAGGAAATTGACAATGTCTGCGTACCAGGGCAAGTACTCATCGATCTTTAAGAACATTTTATCAGGGAATGAGGCATTTACTGAGGGTTGTATGCAACCATTTTCATGATTTTCAAGTCGTGATAGATGATTTATGACTTTACTCTATGACCCTTTTCTATCTATTATTTCTATATCAAACTCCTAAAGTAGTAGGACCCATCTGATCAGTCTTGGCTTTACATCCTTCTTTGTCATTAGGTATTTGATAGTAGGATGATATGTGTGAATGATAACCTTGGATCCCAGCAGATAAGGTCGAAATTTTTCCATGGCGAAAACCACCGCCATCAACTCTTTTTCAGTGGTTATATAATTCTCTTGGGCAAAGAATCTTACTTGCGTATGCGATGGGGTGAAGAAACTTTTGTATTCATTGAGCCAACGCAGCTCCTATCGCATATCCACTGGTATCGCACATAAGTTCGAATGGTTCTGTTCAATCAAGCGAAATTAGAACTGGAGCTGAAACTAGTGCATTCTTTAATTTCTCGAATGCGTTTAGCCAATTCGTTGAAGTCGAAAGGTTTATCAACCTCTAGCACATGTTCAGTGGTCTGGCAATTTTTTGAGAAATCCTTGACAAGTCTTCGATAGAACCCAACATGTCTTAGAAAACTTCTCAAGGTCTTCACATTTATAAGAGGTTGTAGCTTTTCAATGGCCTCAATCTTTGCTCTATCAACTTCTAGGCCAGGCTTGGAAACCTTGTGTCTAAGAACAATCCCCTTGGTCACCATCAAATGATACTTCTCCCAATTAAGAACTAGATTCATGTCCTCACACCTCTTTAGGATCTCCTCCAGATTTTTCAAACACACTTTGTACGTCCTTCCATAAATTGAAAAATCGTCCATGAATATTTCAATGGAATCCTTAAGGTAATCTGAAAAGATAACCATGATGCACCTTTGAAATGTGCTAGGGGTGTTGCATAATCCGAAAGGCATGCGTTGAAAAGCAAACGTCTCATATAGGCATGTGAATGTCGTTTTCTCTTGATCCTCAGGTGCGATCATAATTTGATTATACCCCACGTATCCCTCCAAAAAGCAAAACTAGTCATTTCCCGCTAACCAGTCAAGCATTTGGTTAATAAAGGGCAAGGGGAAGTGATCCTTTTTGGTCACAGCGTTGAGTTTCCGGTAAACCATGAAGATCCTCCAACCAGTAACTGTATGCATCGGTATTAATTCATTGTTTTTATTGGGTACAACTGTCATTCCCCCTTTCTTTGGGACACACTGCACAGGGTTCACCATGTGCTATCTGAGATGGGAAAAATAATTCATGCATCTAACCATTTGATGATTTCTTTTTTGACAACTTCTTTCATTGCAGGGTTCAACCTACATTGAGGTTCAACATAGCCTTTTTACCTTCTTCCAATCTGATTTTATGCATACAGTAGGATGGATTTATATCTTAATGTCAACAAGAGTCCATCCTATTACTTTAATGTACTTTTTCAATACTTCAAGTAAGGCTTCTTCTTTTTCTTTGGAAGTGCGGATAATATGATAACTCGTAAGTTCTCATTCTGTCCAAGCAAAGCTAATTTCAAATGGACAGGTAACACCTTCAACTCCAGGACTAGGGTTGTTCTAATGAGGATTTGTTCAAGCCTTTTCCTTCTTCCATATTCAATGATTCATATTTTTTCTTTATTTCTGTCATAGCATAACATGATTCGATTGAAGCGTTGGTTTCTTCCTTTGATCCTAATTCTTCATCCGTTCCTCAATCAAAGCTGCAGGGCCACTCCTCATCTATATCGCATGAGTTTACTTCATCTAGAAAGTTTATCGCCTTAAAGATGTTGAACTTAAGCTTTTGGACACTGATATGCATTGCAATTTCTCCTTTATGCGCACATCGATCTGGGCTCTTCCACTGGAGAGGAATGGCCATCCTGAGATAATAGGGACATCTTTATCCGCTTCATAATCAAGTATGATGAATTCCACAGGGAGGATGAATTTATCCACTTTAACTAACACATCTTTTAACTTTCCATCCAGATGCACAAGTGATCGATCTGCTAACTGGAGGGTCACCGTGGTGAGAGTAAGCTTTATGATCTCCAATTGTTTAAAAATTGAAAAGGGAGTCAGATTTATGCTTGCTCCTAAATCGCATAGAGCATGCCCAATATAAATCCCTCTGATTGAACAAGGTATTGTAAAACTCCCAGGGTCTCGCATCTTTGGAGGAATTATCATGTTGTTGTCTTGTGTTAGAGCCACCATCTCGTACTTACCTATGCTTCTTTTCTTAGATATAATATCATTTAAGAACTTAGCATAGGTAGGCATTTGCTCTATTGCTTCAACGAAAGGGATGTTGATGTGCATCTGCTTCAATATTCTAACGAAGCGTTGATATTGACTTTCATCACTTTTCTTCTTTTTCAGCCTTTGTGGAAATGGATGTGACTGCACCTTCTATAGTGTTGATGTTGTAGGAGTTACTGAGGTTATCTTTCCTGA
>NW_028327075.1:0-37445 GCF_027475165.1 Benincasa hispida
AAAATATGTAATAAATCTCACTACAAATTTCAACATCGTGATTCCATTTCATGTTCTCATTTGTCATTTTTTAAGAAACAAACAGAGAGAAAACTAGAATAATGTGAAAATGTTGAATGATATGATTTCCTGTACATAGGCTCATATATAAAGCAACTGTACATATAAGGAAACGAACAAAATTGCAACCATATTCTATGATTAAAGAGGGAAATTTTCAAGCAGTTAGTGCTAGAATCTTGGATGAATTATACAACAAACCTAACATCCCTCCTCAAGCGAGTGAGTGAGATGACCACTCGGAGTTTGCCACGAAGTTCTGCAAATTTTGCTTCAGAGAATGGTTTGGTCAAATGGTTAGTAATTTGGTCACTGAGGATACATACTGAACATCAAGTTGACGTGCTAGAACTTTACCACAAATAAAATGAATATTTAATTAGCAGACGAGGAAAAGGGCACTCATGTTATCATACCAGAGGATGGATGTGTGAGAAGGACGAAGGTCAACTTCTGTGAGTAAGGATTCAAGCCAACAAATCTGTGTTGTAACTCGAGCTAAAGCTCTATATTTGTACTCTGTACTCGAACGAGCCACAACATATTGTTTTCTCGAGATCCATGTCGTGTATGTGTAAGATATTGGAGTTTACCTATCAAACTTTTATACTCGGTGGGATTAGGAAGAAGATCTCTATCATAAACTAATGAAAATTTTCCAACAACAACAGGTTTGGGGCTGGTTTAAGGTGCTGGAAATTCAATTTATGCAATAAATCAACGATGTATTTACTCTGGCTAAGGATAATAAACCTTCTGCAGTTCGGTATACGTCAAAGCCAAGGAAGAAACTAAAGTTACCAATATCGTTTAACGTAAATAAGCAATTCAATTCACCAATAAATCTGGTAATAAAATGAGAATCATTTCTTGTTACAACAATATCATCAACATAGATCAGTAAGAAAATAATAGTGGTTTCAAACTTGAAGGAAAAAAACGAGGTATCATCCTTAGAGTTGCAAAAATTCCAGCCTAGTAAGATATTAATTTTGAGGTAGTCATACCAAGCTCGTGGGATTTGCTTGAGTCTATATAGAGAACGATTCAATTGACAAAGGTAGGATACTACTCACCTACAAATCCCTTAGGTTGGGTCTGAAGAGAATCGAATTCCAGTAAAATCGATCGATCATCATGCCATTAATTTTGATTAAGAATTTCAAACAAGATTATTTTATCTACCCCAACTCCAATGATTATAAGCAGAAAATTAGAAAATATATGTGAAATTTTTAAGTTGACATATCAATTGAGTGTTGAAATTTCAAGAAAATATGTGTGTAGTCAAATGTTTGACTAAAATGTTGAGTAAACAAAAATAACCAACCAACTATTATACTTTTTTAAGTTACAAAAAGCTACACTAGATACCCTCGACTTGATAACTTAACTCTATAGCCCAAACATAAATTTACTAACTAAACTGAACTCCAAAATTTTTTAAACTCCACATAAATTTTTTACCAACTCAACTTATTAATTCAAGTCTCCGCACCAAACTCATACTTAAATAATTTCTCAATTTTTGGAGACTTAAAAAGGTCTATTTGGAAATATTGAAAATCAAACAAACACCCATCTTAAATTTGAATCTTAAAAAACTCGGACCAAAATCACCTTTTACAATGTAAAATAAAATTTCTACTTGAGTAATTAAAATGCTTACATACTTTTATTTGAAGTACTTTAGAAAAATTTGGAGAAACTATGGAGAAAAATTTGTAATTTAACCTATATTAATTTTGAATTCAACTAGAGAATATGATTTTTATTTATTTATTTATTTATTTTTTACAAAGAAGAAGAAAAATATAGAATATGAATTCAATGTTGGCCCATGTCCTCTTTGACCGAAGAGTATTTTCCAATTTGAAGTAGAAATTGGTTTGTTATTTATTACAGCAAGATATGTATTGCAAAACTCTCAACGGCCAAAATTTTGAAACCCTCGTCCGAGAGATCCATTCCCCGAACCAGCGCAGGAAGAAGATGATCAATCCATTCCTCTCCCATGGCCATCGATCATCGCTCTGCCTCTATACGTAGGAAGGAGGAACCATTTGCCTTCTCTGCTTCTCCAATCTCATCTTCGATCCCCTCTCTCCCAAAGTTCACGTCTCCTACGCACTCTCCCAGTTCTCCCCATTCCTCCAGACCTTTCTCACTTTCCATTCTCACTTCATTGTCGCTCCCTTCGTCGCCGCACTCTGCTCCTTCGACGATGACGCCATTGCTCGCCAAGTCACTGATCTTGTTCGTCACCTCTGTAATGTTACTGAAGTTAACGGTGATGGATCTCTTTGCGACGACTTTATCGCCAGAGTTTCGGATCGGCTTTCTTCTGGCGCGTTGTCTTGGAGAAACTCAACCGTTACAGGGCCAAAATTTTGAAACCCTACCGATCATCGCTAGGCCACCGATCATCGCTCTGTCTCCATACGGAGGAAGGAGGAACCATTTACCATTTGCCTTCGTTTATTCTCTAACTTCAACGAAGCTCAATCTTATTCCCTTCACTTCCATCCTACTTTTGAACCAAGTTTTTTCACTTCGAAATGCTCTGAAGACGCCAATACTTCAGAAGAAGACGCCATCATTAATCATTCAATACACTTCTCCAAATGTAACGAATGGCTGTCTCAACATGTAAGACATCTTCAAGTTGAAAATCACTTTCCTTACCCCCTTGCAGTTTGCAATATTCTCTTCTGGGTTGTAGTCTGAAGAGCAGGTAAGTCTGTTAATGATGGATTTAAGATTACCCATTAGTTTTCTTGTTGTATGTAGCTTTTCTTGTTCAATGCTAAGGCAAACTTGTTAGCTGGTGTTAGACATGCATATGTGGTATTCAATTCTGTGGCTAAATGGTGATTGAATTTCTATGACGCCATATAGAGCGACTTTAGTTCAAAACCTTGTTCTAAGAAACTCGCCAGCTCCAAAGCCATCCTTGAATGGTAATCATTTTATTGATGTCCACATTGTTAAAACTGGCTTCAATGCAAATATTTGCCGCTCTAACTTCCAGGTCAACGATTTTCTCAAGAGAGGAGATCTTTTTCACGCACATTTGGTGTTTGATCAAATGCCTTGCAAGAATACGATCTCTGTCAACATGGTGATTTCTGGTTACCTTAAGTTTGGGAAATTGTCTAAAGCTAGAGAGTTGTTTGATGGCACGGTGGAATGTACGACAGTGTCATGGACAATTTTGATTGGTGGTTATTTGCAATCTAATCAATCTAAAGAAGCTTCAAGGCTTTATGCTGATATGAGAAGGGGAGGGACAGAACCAGATTATGTGACTCTAGTGACTTTCTTATCAGACTGTGGTGAACTGAAAACTAAGAATGTGATTGTTCAAATTCATACCCATGTCGTTAAACTTGGATATGAGTACAATCTCATGGTTTGCAACTCGTTGGTTGATGCTTATTGCAAAACCCATTGCTTATGTTTAGCTAGTCAGCTCTTCAAGCAGATGTTAAGCAAAGACACAGTAACCTTCAATGCATTAATGACAGGTTACTCAAATGAGGGATTGAGTGAAGAAGCAATAAAACTTTCCTTGAACTGCATAGTAGTGGAATAAAGCCTTCAAATTTTACGTTTGTAGCCCAAATGTGCTGCTGTTGTTCTAGATGACACAAAGTTTGGACAACAAGTTCACGGTCTTGTTCTCAAGACCAACTTCGTTTGGAACGTGTTTGTGGGAAATGCATTACTAGATTTCTACTCAAAGCAGGACCAAGGAAATGGAGAAGAAAGGATATAAGCCAGACTCAACTTGTGCCCTTCACGATGTGGATGAGGTTATTAAAGTTGAGTCTCTTAAATACCACAGTGAACGCTTAGCGATTGTGTTTGCTCTACTCAACACACCAGATGGGTCGCCAATCATGGTAATGAAAAACTTGGGAGCTTGTACAGACTGTAATGCTGCAATCAAGGTGATCTCACAGATTGTTGAACGGGAAATTATTGTTAGAGATTCAAGTAGGTTTCATCATTTTAAAGATGGGTTTTGCTCCTGTGGAGATTATTGGTGACCATAAAATCTAATGAGCAGTCTAAACTATCATCACAACAAGCAATCCACAATCATTCTCCAGAGATGAACTTAGAGCTGCTTCTTTACACAATTTTACAAGGCAGAGCAAAATAGGCTGTGTCATGACTCCTTCCTCAAAAGCTTGTTCCGCTGCATGTTGTCCAAATAAAAATTCAGCAAGGTCCACTCCAAGAGCTTACACACCAGAACTTACAGGTTAAAATTTCTTTACATATTCATCTGTCTTCTTTAATATCGTGGCGTGCAGAATTTTACCATCGTTTTAATAAGATCATCTTATCTTCAAAGATTCTAAAACCTCTGCTGCAAGAAACCAACTTTTGCTTCCCCATTGAACCATATTTTTTTAGCCACTTTTCTGTTTTGCTGCTTAGGGAATCTGACGTCGTTTTTGCTTGTTTAGAGCGACAAAAAACATTGAATTCTTGAAATGTTGAAGCAGAAAAGTTGAAAGAGCAGGAAAATTTTCAAAAAACTACCCAAAATCTGTTGTTTTCATTTTGCACTTCTGCAAGACTTTTTTTTTTAATTTATACAAAATCAATTTCAAAATTCTTTGATTTCCAAATCTCTTCAACTGTAGCTTTTGATTCCTTTTGTCCTAATTTTCTCTTGTTTGTGTTTTTTTTCCTAATATTTATAATCTTGTTAAATTACAATTTTAGTCCTTGAACTTTCATGTTTTTGTCAAAATTTTGTGTCCAATAGGTTTATGATATTTTTAACTTTTCTTAAATCATATTGATTTATTAGATATGAATTCGGGATGCTAAAATTTCAATTTTTATGTTTAGATGCATGTATTTAAAATCACATGGAAACCAAATTTTTCGGTTTAATTTGGTTTTTGATTTCAAAACCAAATTAAACCAAACCGTGTATGTATATATATATTTATCTATTTATTTATATATATTATACATTATATTTATTATATTATGTATAAAAACCAAAAATCGTTTGATAAGTTATTTGGATTTTAGTGGGAATTAGGATTATGAAGAATTAGGGAGACAATCCTATTCTTGTGAAGTAGTGATGGGCGCTTATTAGAGAACAAAATAATGAGTTCTTTTGGTTATTCATGTTTCAAATTAGCCATTTTAGTATTTGAATTTTAAGAAATAGATTTAAAAGGTCCCTCTACAAGTAGATTCATTAAATTTAAATAGAAAATTTACTAGATGACTTATGTGGCAAGATGACTTGGAAGGGAAAATTTAATTTTAATATTTCCCTCCTCTCTCTTCTTTCTCCCCCTCTCTATCTCCTCTTATTCTCGATCCTCCCTTTTCATTGTCAAGCTTTACACAAAATTAACTTGCAAAAAGTCATGGTAGGATGTTCTCAAAGCTCTCTTTCTGCCAACTGATACCTTACAACTTCTAACAAAAGCAACCAACTCTACACGTCCTAGCCTTCATAACGTGTTTTTTAATTTTTTTTAAATTTTATTTTTTGTATTCTGTTTGGTAATTGAGATTGATGTCTCAAAGGAAGAGTAGTGACATGCATTGAGTTTTGTTTGTTCTTTTTCTGTGTTTTTTTTATGATTGTAAATCTCGCTTTTGTTTGGAACTTGAGTTTTACTGAATGCGTTTGAGGCCAGTTGCTACTTCTTAAGGTTATAGAGTGTATGAGCTGTGTGTTATATGTGCGTGCAGATGAGATCACGAAGTTGTTTCTTGATCTTTTCGGCCAACCGTCAGCAATGTTGGTGCCAAGTGATTCCAGTTCGGTGCAGGTGAATAAGAAATTGAAGATCGGAGTTGTCTAGTTTGGTGGCCACGCACTGGGAGGTCATAATGTGATTTCTGTACTATTTGGTAGGGTCTCATTGTGTCCACATTTATAAATCAAGAATAAATGTTTTCTTTTCTGTTCAAGTTGTGGCTATCTAGCAGCTTCTACGATCTTTGTGAAGATTACCTACAGGTTCATGCAAAAGGAAGCACGTTGTATGGTTTCAAGGGTGGTCCTGCAGGGATCATGAAATGTAAATATGTAGAACTGAATGCACAATTTATCTACCCATATCGCAATCAGGTTAATTTTCTTGAAGTGATTTCTAGCTTTCACTTGTTAGAATTGTTAGTGTAAATATGTGTAGTCTTGATGCTAAGTGATTGCCATTTGAATGCAATTCTTGATTTAAATGCATTTTTCTTTTATCATGGTGGTTTTGATAAGATATGCAATGGGAGGGTTAAGATTGAAACTCCAGATCAGGTGAAACTCTTTCTTCTCAGAATTTTCATTTCGAGACGTCTTAGTTGTAGTCAAGGCATTAATTGACAGTTCGGTTCTATTTTTAGTTTAAGCAAGGTGAAAAAACTACTCAGAAGCTTGATCTAGATGGCCTTGTTGTAATTGGTGGAGATGATTCCAACACCAATGCCTGTCTCCTCGCTGAAAACTTTAGGTATTTTTTAGAACTATGAAATTTGTCTATTGCCTCCCTCCTTTTTGCTCTCTTTCTCACTCTCATTGTCATATATGGATAAGCTATTATATGTTATTTTTATTGCAGAAATATAAGGTCGAGTAATTAATTACTCTAGTGTACCATTTTTTTTTTTTTTGTGTGCAAAACTCTGTTATTTATATTCCCCTTCTTTCTGTTGTTTTCAAATTAGGATTAAGAATTTGAAAACCCGAGCGATTGGTTGCCCAAAACCTATTGATGGTGATCTCAAATACAAAGAGGTCCCCACAAGTTTTGGATTTGATTTTGTTTGCAAGGTACTCATTTCTCTTCGTAACTGCTTTAGAATCCATATTTCGTTGAGACTCAACTTTGGTGACTGTTGCAAAGGTAGCTTTTTAAACTACTTAAGATAGAAACCTTTGTCAAGGAGGACATTTATCTCTACATGCTTTACCAGATAGAAATCTTTGTCAAGAAGGGCATTTGGTACCACATGCAACCCTAAGGTTAAGGTTGTTTATTCTCTTTGGGGACTAGATTTTGTCTCAGTAATAACTAATAATCTCTGCAACAGATACTCTCATGTAAACATGAAAATTGAAATTGTTGAGTCAGTTAATATATCATGTTTCAGAATTTCATCTTCTTGCATTTTTACATGGAATGGTAAATATAAAAAAAAAACTTAAGGGTAAAGATGAAAATTTGTGATAAACAAAGGATTCATGGAATTAGGTTGAAACTTTTAATATGGTGCAATGGAACTAAGTATTGACATCCCATATCATATTCAATTGCCCAAGTGATATCGGATGCCTTTTTTGTCAGCTTTGAAAAATTTGTTCTCTGCCACCTAGTTCTAGTTGACTCATGGAGATTTATTGGTTTTGAATGTATGCAGGCGAAAAAATTTTCAGACAAAAAATAATGTGTTTTGAATGTTGACTCATTTATTAATAGAGCTTTAGTTTATAGGGTACATCGAATTTATAATGTGTTTTGCAGGTTGCGGCTAAGAAGCTTACCTTGAAAAACGTTACAGACTACATTGTCGATGTAATTAGTAAACGTTCTGAACTTGGTTATTAATTATGGTGTTGTAGTTATTCCCCATGGCCTGATTGACTTCAATCCGGAGGTTTTTGTCTTGTTATTATAACTAATTGTGTTTATTTCTTTTGGTTGTATGCTCACTATCCACTAAACCCAAGATTCTCGGGATCAATATGTCATTCTTGAACTGATATCATTTATAACTCGCTTTCTACAGGTCAGCAACTTATTTCAGAACTCAATGAAATTCTTACCCATGATATTATAGATGAGGATAGGTTATGGAAAAAGAAATATTATAAATGAGGATAGGTTAGTACACCCAACATATTGAAGTTGTAACAATCCAAACAATCTGACTACATCGATTAGACCACCGGAGAATTCCAGCACTGCTTTGGTTGGAAAATGCTCTCTCTTCTCTCCTCTCTCCCTTTCCCTCTCTCCGGCATCCTATTCCGAGTTAACTCCCCGCCCTCTCCCCATCTCCGACCAAGCTTTTCCTCTTCCCACCAACCTCAACCCTCATTTGCGATCCTCGGCTCATCTATCTCTCATGGCCCATCCATCGACCTTCCCCTCCAAGCCTAACTTAGCCGTCAAAGTTATCAACCTTAAAATTAAGGACAGCCACTTCTGTGCCCTCATCCAAGCTGGTTCAGTAATCGTAGAAGATGTGGAAGCCAAAAAGCAAATTTCCTTGTCAAAATCGCAGCTACTTTGGTTTGTGGAGAACATCTCGACCCTTTCGAAACTTCCAACATCTAGCTTCTTTGTCAAAAGCGAGCAAGATGCTTCTGGTGTAACCAAGATTTCTAACATCCGAATCTATTCAAACTGGTTTTTATGATGTGTAGTGTGGCCTGCAGTTGGAGGACGATTCTTCATTCACGTTCCATCAGGAACTCTTAATTCAAGTTGATATTCCATCCTTACCTTGTTAAATGATGCTTTGTCCCTCTTTGAAGTTGAACAGGTGACAAAAAACCCTCGCTCAGTCCCAATCTCCTATGCAGACATAGTAAGGGGAAGAATGGTTAAGCCTGTTTTTCCATAAAAACAAAGTCTCCTACCCCCTCAAAACACCAAAAAACAGAGCAAATCTAATTTTTGGGTTATAACACAAAATTCTCAATCTTCATAAATGGAAGACCTCGTGGCAGAATTCAAGCTTCAAGAGGAATAAGGCAAGGTGACCCTCTTTCTCCTTTCGTATTTCTACTAGTCAGTGAAGTCCTCAATCTCATCACCTTTTTGAATTTTTCCCACAAGCAATCCAAGAACAATTGTTGCTTGAAAGAGATCGACACGGCAATGTCCAAGTGATTGTTTTTTCTTTTTGTTTTATACATGTCTTTCCAAACTGAGTTGGAAAAGGGAAGGCAAGAAGGTGCATATAATGGGCATCAATTCGAGGGGCAGTCACATTTCTTTGGGTACTTATTCTATTCGTGCTTGAACTTTTGCTGTTTTACTTAAACGCTCCTGTTTAATAATTTAGTGATAACACATATTATATTTAGCACTTAGGTAGTAGACAAATCAGTTGAGATCTCAAAAACATGCATGTTGGTAAATGCATTAAGATCTTTTAAATTCATATTTGAAAATTAGGGGGTACCAAGTATCTAGACTTCCATTATGAACTCGTAAAGAAAATGGCCAATCAAGTGATGGGTTAGGCTTACAGCTAATTGACTTTCAAATGTTAACTTACGAATGGTACGAGCGAATGGCCACGAGATGATATGAAAAAAATTGTACTTTGCTGGTTAGTGCTCTTTGTGTTATCTCTGTTTATTTCTTCTTTTGACTTATAGGTACAAAGGGATGTGTGGTTTACCCACGAACTTTGATTCAACTTATTGCTATGCTTTGGGTTACACTGCTGGAGCTCTCCTTCAGAGTGGAAAAACTGGACCAATATCATCGATCTGTCTGTCCCACTTCTTGTACCTCCTGATCATTTTAGTCTCTAACCTTTTAACCTTTCATTCTTTTTCTTGATATCAGTTTCCTCCATAGATTTTTTCCTCATTTCTATTACTTACTAGTTATGCATACCGGGTAGGAAATTTGGCTGCTTCTGTTGAAGATTGGATGGCTGGCGAAACTGCATTGACTTCGTTAATGGATGTGGAGAGGAGACACGGTATGATTTTTTCATGAAAACGTGCATTCCTGTTCTCATGTTTTCTTGAATAACACGTTAATAATTTTTTTTATAGAATATTTTTTATGGGGAATAAGAAGGGAAATGATAAACAGAGTATCAATTATCCAGCCAAAATGAGAACAAATGGAGATCGCTAGAAGAAAAAAAACGAAAGATGAAAAAAACTCTCCAATCTATATTAAAAAGACAACAATTTTCTAGTTGATGAAACTTAAAAGTTTATTTATTTTTTTCTTTTTTTGAGTATCCAAATAACTTAATAGTTACTTAGACAATATTATAAAGACTAGACAAGGTGCATGTAAGATCAGAAAAACAAGGATAAAAGTGGAGTATCTTTTCTCTTAACAATTTTGAAAGGCTTTGGATTGATAGAACATCTTCATGAAGTCTAGTTTAATATTTATCATTTGATGATCTCTTTCTAAAGGTAGAATTCGTTTGGCAAGTAAGTTCAAGCCTGTGATCAAGAAGACA
Source organism: Benincasa hispida (assembly GCF_027475165.1). NCBI lineage: Eukaryota > Viridiplantae > Streptophyta > Magnoliopsida > Cucurbitales > Cucurbitaceae > Benincasa > Benincasa hispida. The sequence continues at coordinate 10,270 of NW_028327075.1, forward strand.
ATGGTGGAACTAGATGGTAATATGATCTCTTTCTAGAGCAAATTACGTTTCCTATAATCTCTTTCCCAGTCTTATAGTTCACGCCGCTCCATTTGTCATGTGAGGAGGTCAGATCAGAATCCTACTATTAATTATGCAAGTTCAAATCTAAAAGAAGAATGGAGCAGGTAGTCTGGATATAGGTATCTTACACACCCAAATTGATGAAAATCGAACCTATTTTTCAGAATTTGGATAAGATATTTTAATTAAGTCTCGGTCAAATTCCATAGCACACCAACGCACGCACAAGCCGCATCGCTTAAGGCATCCTCGTTCATGGGCGCGTCCTTGCCCACCTAACCTCAACGTGAGGCCCGGCCTAGCGCATAGCCCATGCACATAGTTCCAATAGAAACACAGAAAATAAACCATGAGCTTTACAAAGCTCAGTGAGTGGAATCATAAATAAAAGTCTTTTTCAGATCATAAGCATGATATCACGAGTTTCCAATGCAAACCTCCATCATTCCATGAAGCTTTTCACAAACCTACACACACGGTAGATTGTTATTATTTCACATCTAAAAATATTCATTAACCTGTAAGTATTTTGCTTAATGAAATTAAAACTAAAAATAGTTCTAATATGTTGAATGTTCATAATAACTGAATTATTGACATTATAAGTATTTCAAGTTCAGATATGTCTACTTTTTTAAAATATATATTTATAAATAAATAAATAATATCAATAATAAAGCCCATCTTGTTGCTTCATCTGTAAAAAACAGAGCACTTCTCTCTACTCAATTTTATTAACCTTTTCTATTTGATCTACCTAATGTGAAATTGTACTTTTTCATTGTTGTGATGTTGATACCTTTTTGTTTCTCACTCAAGTTTCAAGTTTATTATCATATGGCATTAACAGTGTACATATATCCACAGTTGGACGACTTATGGGTCGTGTTGCTTCTCACATCACACTGGAGTGTGCTTTGCAAACTCATCCAAATATTACTATTATTGGAGAAAAGGTAGCTGCTTTATTTAAACTACTTAAGATAGAAACCTTTGTCAAGGAGGACATTTATCTCCACATGCTTTACCAGATAGAAATCTTTGTCAAAAAGGCCATTTACCTCCACATGCGACCCTAGGGTTGTTTATTCTCTTTGAGAACTAGATTTTGTCTCAGTAATAACTAATAATCTCTGCAACAGATACTCTCATGTAAACATGAAAATTGAAATTGTTGAGTCAGTTAATATATCCTGTTTCAGAATTTCATCTTCTTGCATTTTTACATGGAATGGTAAATATCAAAAAAAACTTAAGGGTAAAGATGAAAATTTGTGATAAACAAAGGATTCATGGAATTAGGTTGAAACTTTTAATATGGTGCAATGGAACTAAGTATTGACATCCCATATCATATTCAATTGCCCAATTGATATCGGATGCCTTTTTTGTCAGCTTTGAATTTTTTTTTTTTTTTTTTTTTTTTATTTTTTTTTTTTTTTTTTTTTTTTTTTATTTTTTTTTTTTTTTTTATTTTTTTTTTTTTTTTTTTTTTTTTTTTTTTTTTTTTTTTTTTTATTTTTGTCAGCTTTGAAAAATTTGTTCTCTGCCACCTAGTTGTAGTTGACTCATGGAGATTTATTGGTTTTGAATGTATGCAGGCGAAAAAATTTTCAGACAAAAAATAATGTGTTTTGAATGTTGACTAATTTATTAATAGAGCTTTAGTTTATAGGGTACATCGAATTTATAATGTGTTTTGCAGGTTGCGGCTAAGAAGCTTACCTTGAAAAACGTTACAGACTACATTGTCGATGTAATTAGTAAACGTTCTGAACTTGGTTATTAATTATGGTGTTGTAGTTATTCCCCATGGCCTGATTGACTTCAATCCGGAGGTATTTGTCTTGTTATTATAACTAATTGTGTTTATTTCTTTTGGTTGTATGCTCACTATCCACTAAACCCAAGATTCTCGGGATCAATATGTCATTCTTGAACTGATATCATTTATAACTCGCTTTCTACTGGTGCAGCAGCTTATATCGGAACTCAATGAAATTCTTGCCCATGATATTATAGATGAGGATAGATTATGGAAAAAGAAATATTATAGATGAGGATAGGTTAGTACACCCAACATATTGAAGTTGTAACAATCCAAACAATCTGACTACATCGATTAGACCATCTGAGAATTCCAGCACTGTTTTGGCTCGTAAATGCTTTCTCTTCTCTCATCTCTCCCTTCCCTCCCTCCGGCACCCTATTTCGACCTAACTCCCCGCCCTCTCCCCATCTCCGACCAAGCTTTGCCTATTCCCACCAACCTCAACCCTCATCTGCAACCCTCGGCTCATCTATCTCTCATGGCCCATCCAACGACCCTCCCCTCCAAGCCTAACTTTTTCGTCGAAGTTATCAGCTGTAAGATTAAAGACAACCACTTCTGTGCCCTCATCCAAGCTGATTCAGTAATCATAGAAGATGTTAAGCCAAAAAGAAAATTTCCTTGTCAAAATCGTAGCTACTTTGGTTTGTGGAGAACATCTGGACCCTTTCGAAACTTTCAACATCTAGCTTCTTTGTCAAAAGCGAGCAAGTTGCTTCTGGTGTAACCAATATTTCTAAAGTCAGAATCTATTCAAACTGGTTTTTAAGATGTGTATTGTGGCCTACAGTTGGAGGACGATTTTTCATTCACGTTCCATCAGGAACTCTTAATTCAGGTTGGTATTCCTTCCTTACCTTGTTAAATGATGCTTTGTCCCTCTTTGAAGTTGAACAGGTGACAAAAAACCCTCGCTCAGTCCCAATCTCCTATGCAGACATAGTAAGGGGAAGAATGGTTAAGCCTGTTTTTCCAGAAAAACAGAATCCCCTGTCCCTTTAGAACACCAAAAAACAGAGCAAATCTAATTTTTTGGTTCTAACTCAAAATTCTCAATCTTCAAAAATGGAAGACCTCGTGGCAGAATTCAAGCTTCAAGAGGAATAAGGCAAGGTGACCGTCTTTCTCCTTTCTTATTTCTACTAGTCAGTGAAGTCCTAAATGCATTACTTTCCCAGTTTCGAGAAAAAGGCAAGTTTGAAGGTTTTATTGTTGGCAAAGACAGAATTCATGTTTCTATTTTACAATTTGCGAATGATACTCTAATTTTCTGCCAAGATGACAAAGAAAACTCAGCAACCTAAAGAAAATACTTGAATTATTTGAGTGGTGTTCGGGGCTGAAGGTTAATTGGTAAAAATCAGCTTTATGTGGCATCAATATAGACCATTTCAAGTTACAATCAGAAGCAGCCCTCCTAAATTGTAAGGCTGTCTACCTCCCATTTATGTACCTTGGCCTTCCTTTAGGGGGATACCCTAAACAATTAGCTTTTTGGCAACCAGTGATCGACGAAGTCCAAAGAAAACTGGATGGAAGAGATACAACCTCTTAAGAAGTGGTCGCACCACCCTATGTAAGTCAGTTCTTTCTCATATACAACTATATTATAAGCATTAATGGAAGAAGTAAGTTTGGTTGGCATACCTACGAAAAATTTTCCAGCTGCCTTAGAAGCCCATTGATTAATATTTCAAGATTTTGGTTAAAAGTGGATTCCTTGGTAGCCTTCAAGGTTGGTAATGGTGAAAGAATAAGCTTTTGGAAAGATCCTTGGTTGGACTTGGTTCCTCTAAAAATCTCATTCCCTAATCTTTTCTTTATCTCCACCAAACTTGAAGGTTCATTACAAGATTATTGGGATGAGATTTCAACATGTTGGACTTTTCCTTTTAGAAGACTGTTAAAGGATGAAGAGGCAGAAAACTTCCAGCTTCTGATTGGAAAACTCAGTCACTATAAACTTAATTCGATTCCTGATAAAAGATGGTGGTCTTTAGTACCAAGTGGGGTTTTCTCAGTCAAGTCTAGTAAAGCATCTATCATTCTCCTCCCCAATTGGTCAGCCATTAGAATTAGCCTTATGCTCTAAGAGTCCTAGAAGGGAGAATATTCTGATTTGGATCATGTTGAATGGCTCTCTTAACAGCGCAGATATCCTCCAAAGGAAGTTACCTACTCTCTATATTTCTCCACAGGTTTGCTTTCTTTGTTGGGTAAACTCATAATCTCTCTTGCATTTGTTCTTCCAGTGTGTTTTTGGAGAATTTTGTTGGACATCTCTCTTCAAGTGCTTTAATGTCAGCTGGGTTCTTGATAATGATTTTAAGGTTAATGTGCTTCAACTCTTGATTGGGCCACGTTTGAAGAAGAAGCCAAGACTATTTTGGACCAACGCAGTTAAAGCTTTGTTATAAAAAATTTGGTTTGAAAGAAATCAAAGAGTATTTCAAGATAAAGCTTCTTCTAGTTCCGCTAAATTTGATATCGCCCATATCAACGCCTGCTCCTGGTGCTCGCTTTCCAAAGTTTTTCAAGACTTCTCTTTACAAGGTATCAACCTCAATTGGAAAGCCTTTATTTTCCCGCTCTCTTTATTTTGTAACAGCATAGTGATGGTTATTATTTTCAGTTTAACTTTCAGATAATCATTCGGTTGTAAACCTTGTCTCTTGCAAGGTCCTCTTCATTTTGTACTTAGCTTTGGATTCTAGTCTTTCTTGGAGATGATGAGAATGCTAGGGAGATGTCAACCTAGTTAAGATGTCCTAGTGCATTTGCTGATCCGTTTTCTGCTTTTTAGTGTGCTTGACTGTATTGCACTTTATGTGTGTTTCCAGTCACATTTCTTTGGGTACTTATTCTATTCGTGCTTGAACTTTTGCCGTTTTACTTAAACGCTCTTGTTTAATAATTTAGTGATAACACATATTATATTTAGCACTTGGTTAGTAGGCAAATCAGTTCAGATCTAAAAAACATGCATGTTGGTAAATGCATTAAGATCTTTTAAATTCATATTTTATAATTAGGGGCACCAAGTATCTAGACTTCCATTATGAACTCGTAAAGAAAATGACCAATCAAGTGATGTGTTAGGCTTATAGCTAATTGTACTTTGTTGGTTAGAGCTCTGTGTGTTATCTCTGTTTATTTCTTCTTTTGACTTATAGGTACGAAGGGATGTGTGGTTTACCCACGAACTTTGATTCAACTTATTGCTATGCTTTGGGTTACACTGCTGGAGCTCTCCTCCAGAGTGGAAGACCTGGACCAATATCATTGATTTGTCTGTCCCACTTCTGGTACCTTCTGATCATTTTAGTCTCTAACCTTTTAACCTTTCATTCTTTTTCTTGTTATCATTTTCCTTCATAGATTTTTTCCTCGTTTCTATTACTTATAAGTTAGTTATGCATACTTGGTAGGAAATTTGGCTGCTCCAGTTGAAGATTGGATGGTTGGCGGAATTGCATTGACTTCGTTAATGGACGTGGAGAGGAGAAATTGTATGATTTCTTCATGAAAACGTGCATTCCTATTCTCATGTTTTCTTGAATAACATGTTAATAATTTTTTTTCTAGAATATTTTTTATGGGGAATAAGAAGGGAAATGACAAACAGAGTATCAATAATCCAGCCAAAATGAGAACAATGGTGTTCAATAGAAGAAAAAAAAAGAAAGATGAAAAAAAAAACTCCACAATCTATATTAAAAAGACATCAGTTTTCTAGTTGATGAAACTTAAAAGTTATCTTTTTCTTTTTTTGAGTATCCAAATATCTTACTAGTTACTATCACAATACTATAAAGACTAGTCAAGGTGCATGTAAGATCAGAAAAACAAGGATAAAAGTGGAATATCATCATGTAAAAGTAGAGTATGTTTTCTCTTAACAATTTTGAAAGGCTTTGGATTGATAGAACATTTTCATGAAGTCGATTTTAATATTTATCATTTGATGATCTCTTTCTAAAGGTAGAATTCGTTTGGCAGGTAAGTTCAAGCCTGTGATCAAGAAGGCAATGGTGGAACTAGATGGTAATATGATCTCTTTCTAGAGCAAATTACGCTGTTCTTTTTAAAAAAAAATTAAAATTTTTTGTTTTTTTAATTTAAAATTATAATAAATAAAAAAAAAAAATAATATTATTAAAAAATTAATAAACAAATTAACATCAAAAAAAAAGAAAATAAAATTTAAAAAAAAAATAATGTTATTTTTTTTATAAAAAAATATTTAAAAATAAAAAAAAAAAATAAGTTTTATTTTAAAAAAAAAATAAATTAAAAAATTAAATAAAAAAAAAAAAAAATTTAAAAAAAAAAAAATAAAAGATAAAAAATAAATAAATTAAAAATAAAAAGCTATAATCTCTTTCCCAGTCTTATAGTTCACGCCGCTCCATTTGTCATGTGAGGAGGTCAGATCAGAATCCTACCATTAATTATGCAAGTTCAAATCTAAAAGAAGAATGGAGCAGGTAGTTTGGATATAGGTATCTTGCACAACCAAATTGATGAAAATCGAACCTATTTTTTAGAATTTGGATAAGATATTTTAATTAAGTCTCGGTCAAATTCCATAGCACACCAATGCACGCACAAGCCGCATCGCTTAAGGTATCCTTACCCATGTACGCGTCCTTGCCCATTAACCTCAACATGAGGCTCAACTAGCGCATAGCCCATGCACATAATTCCAATAGAAACACATAAAATAAAACATGAGCTTTACAAAGCCTAGTGAGTGGAATCATAAATACAAGTCTTTTTCAGATCATAAGCATTATATCGGTTCCAATGCAAACCTCCATCATTCCATGAACATTTTCACAAACCCCTCCATCATTCCATGAACATTTTCACAAACCTACACACACGGTAGATAGTTATTATTTCACATCTAAAAATATTCATTAACCTATGTGCACATAGTTCTCCCTTTCATGGGCTCAGAAGCTAGGCCTATCGGCCATCTGACCATCCTATTCAAGGTTTTTCCTTCCCACAGGCTCAGGAACTAGACTCTTTGGTCCCCTGACCATTCTATAAGAATTTATTTTGGGCTCAGGGTCTAGATCCATAGACCCCCCGACCATCCCAACCTCATATTCATCTCATAATATAAACTACAACATATTAATTCTAAATATGTTTAAAAGAGTAAAAGGAGAAACACTCACAGTTACCTGCGGAGATTTCTTTTTCCTCACAGTTCACGTAGTTTCCCTTACTCTTCTACTGAACCCTATTTCAGATTTAACTTTAAGCTTAGATTATTTACTCTTTTGGGCCATATCTCAAGACATTTCCTTATTCAAAAATGTGTGAAAATGTCTTACTAGTTTACCTTAGAGTTTCGCCTTGAAATTCTTTTGTGATAGTTCGGAGTCTCGAGTTCACTCCCCTGGCCCGACTGTTTCCACACTGGTGAGCACCTCTCGGTTTTCCTTGAATTTGAAAGGATAAATGTGGAATATCATCATGTAAAAGTAGAGTATGTTTTCTCTTAACAATTTTGAACGGCTTTTGATTGATAGAACATTTTCATGAAGTCGATTTTAATATTTATCATTTGATGATCTCTTTCTAAAGGTAGAATTCGTTTGGCAGGTAAGTTCAAGCCTGTGATCAAGAAGGCAATGGTGGAACTAGATAGTAATATGATCTCTTTCTAGAGCAAATTACGTTTCCTATAATCTCTTTCCCAGTCTTACAGTTCACGCCGTTCCATTTGTCATGTGAAGAGGTCAGATTAGAATCCTACCATTAATTATGCAAGTTCAAATCTAAAAGAAGAATGGAGCAGGTAGTCTGGATATAGGTATCTTGCACAACCAAATTGATGAAAATCGAACCTATCTTTTAGAATTTGGATAAGATATTTTAATTAAGTCTCGGTCAAATTCCATAGCACACCAATGCACGCACAAGTCGCATCGCTTAAGGTATCCTCACCCATGTACGCGTCCTTGCCCACTAACCTCAACGTGAGGCTCGACTAGCACATAGCCCATGCACATAGTTCCAACAGAAACACATAAAATAAACCATGAGCTTTACAAAGCCTAGTGAGTGGAATCATAAATACAAGTCTTTTTAGATTATTTACTCTTTCGGACCTTATCTCAAGACATTTCCTTATTCAAAAATGTGTGAAAATGTCTTACTAGTTTACCTTAGAGTTTTTCCTTGAGATTCTTTGGTGATAGTTCGGAGTCTCGAGTTCACTCCCCCTGGCCCGACTGTTTCCACACTGGTGAGCACCTCTCGGTTTTCCTTGAATTTGACAGCCTTAGAGTTAGAATTTCATTAAGGCAGCCCTCACACCAAATCTACATTCAATTTAAAAACTTTTGGTCTAAAAATGATTTGATTTGCACGAGTAGTCCGGAATAACTTCTTGTTTGAATTTAGCCTAGGCATCTGTCCGTACACTCAGCTTCCATCAATGCCTCCGTTTTGACTTTCGTTCGATCAGCGCCTCTTTTCCTTCGTTCAACGCACGAATGGCTCTTACTCCTTTCTTAGTGATCATGAAATGTGAATATGTAGAACTGACTGCACAATTTATCTACCCATATCGCAATTAGTTTAATTTTCTTGAAGGGATTTCTAGCTTTCACTTGAATTGTTAGTGTGAATATGTGCAGTTTTGATGCGAAGCGATTGCCATTTGAATGCAATTCTTGATTTAAATACATTCTTCTTTTATCATGGTGGTTTTGATAAGATATGCAGTGGGAGGGTTAAGATTGAAAGTCCAGATCAGGTGAAACTTTTTCTTCCCAGAATTTTCATTTTGAGACGTCTTAGTTGTAATCAAGGCATTAATTGACAGTTCGGTTCTATTTTCAGTTTAAGCAAGCTGAAGAAACTACTCAGAAGCTTGATCTGGATGGCCTTGTTGTAATTGGTGGAGATGATCCAACACAAATGCCTTTCTTTTCGTTGAAAACTTTAGTTATTTTTTAGAACTACGAAATTTGTCTATTTCCTCCCTCCTTTTTGCTCTCTCTTTCTCACTCTCATTGTCATATATGGATAAGCTATTATATGTTGTTTTTATTGCAGAAATATAAGGTCGAGTAATTAATTACTCTAGGGTACCATTTTTTTTGTGTGCAAGACTCTGTTATTTATATTCCCCTTCTTTCTATTGTTTTCAAATTAGAAGTAAGAATTTGAAAACCCGAGTGATTGGTTGCCCAAAAACTATTGATGGTGATCTCAAATGCAAAGAGGTCCCCACAAGTTTTGGATTTGATTCTGCTTGCAAGGTACTCATTTCTCTTCGTAACTGCTTTAGAATTCATATTTCGTTTGGAATCAACTTTGGTGACTGTTGCAAAGTTGAAGTAGTTTCTTGAAAAACAGAGTCCCCTGCCCCCTCAGAACACCAAAAACAGAGCAAATCTAATTTTTGGGTTATAACACAAAATTCTCAATCTTCATAAATGGAAGACCTCGTGGCAGAATTCAAGCTTCAAGAGGAATAAGGTAAGGTGACCCTCTTTCTCCTTTCTCCTTTCTACTAGTTAGTGAAGTCCTAAATGCATTACTTTCCCAGTTTCGAGAAAAAGGCAAGTTTGAAGGTTTTCTTGTTAGCAAAGATAGAATTTATGTTTCTATTTTACAATTTGCAGATGATACTCTAATTTTCTGCCAAGATGACAAAGAAATACTCAGCAACCTAAAGAAAATACTTGAATTATTTGAGTGGTGTTCGATGCTGAAGGTTAATTGGAAAAAATCAACTTTATGTGGCATCAATATAGACCATTTCAAGTTACAATCAGAAGCAGCCCTCCTAAATTGCAAGGCTGTCTACCTCCCATTTATTTACCTTGGCCTTCCTTTAGGGAGATACCCTATAGCTTTATGGTAACCAGTGATCGACAAAGTCCAAAGCAAACTAGACAAATGGAAGAGATACAACCTCTCAAGAGGTGGTCGCACCACCCTATGTAAGTCAGTTCTTTCTCATATACCAACTTACTATATGTCACTTTTTCAGATGTGAGAAAAGGTGATTCAAACTCTAGAGAGAACATTGAAGGATTTTCTTTGGGAAGGGCATTCCGGAAGCAAAATAAATCATCTGATTAAATGGAGCATAGCTTCACGGTCCCAAGAAGATGGTGGTCTCGGCATTGGGTGCTTGAAACTCAGAAATCAGGGCCTTGTAGCAAAATGGGGGTGGAGGTTTTTCTTTGAGGTCAACTAACTTTGGAGGAAAGTAATTATAAGCATTCATGGAAGAAGTAAGTTTGGTTGGCATAGCAATGGCAAATTTTCCAGCAGCCTTAGAAGCCCATGGATTAATATTTCAAGATTTTGGTTAAAAGTGGATTCCTTGGCAACTTCAAAGTTGGTAATGGTGAAAGAATAAGCTTTTGGAGAGATCCTTGGTTGGATTTGGTTCCTCTAAAAATCTCATTCCCTAATCTTTTCTCTATCTCCACCAAACCCGAAGGTTCATTACAAGATTATTGGGATGAGATTTCAACATCTTGGACTTTTCCTTTTAAAAGACTGTTAAAGGATGAAGAGGCAGAAAACTTCGAGCTTCTGACTGGAAAACTCAGTTACTGTAAACTTAATTCGATTCCTAATAAAAGACGGTGGTCTTTAGAACCAAGTGGGGTTTTCTCAGTCAAGTCTCTTGTAAAGCATCTATCCTTCTCCTCCCCAATTTGTCAGCCATTAGAATCAGCCTTATGGAAGTCTAAAAGCCCAAGAAGGGTGAATATTCTGATTTGGATCATGCTGAATGGCTCTCTTAACAGCGCAGATATCCTCCAAAGGAAGTTACGTACTCACTATATTTCTCCACAGGTTTTCACACTTTGTTGGGTAAAGTCATAATCTCTCTTGCATTTGTTCTTCCATTGTGTTTTTGTAGAATTTTGTTGGACATCTCTCTTCAAGTGCTTTAATGTCATCTGGGTTCTTGATAATGATTTTAAGGTTAATGTGCTTCAACTCTTGATCAGGCCACGTTTGAAGAAGAAGCCAAGACTACTTTGGACCAACGCAGTTGAAGCTTTATTATCAGAAATTTGGTTTGAAAGAAATCAAAGGGTATTTCAAGACAAAGCTTCTTCTAGTTTCGCTAAATTTGATATCGCCCATATCAACGCCTCCTCCTGGTGCTCACTTTCTAAAGCATTACAAGACTTCTCTTTACAAGTTATCAACCTCAATTGGAAAGCCTTTATTTTCCCGCTCTCTTGATTTTGTAACAGCATAGTGATGGTTAGTATTTTCAGTTAAACTTTCAGATAATCATTCGGTTGTAAACCTTGTCTTTTGCAAGGTTCTCTTCATTTTGTACTTAGCTTTGGATTCTAGTATTTATTGGAGATGATGAGAATGCTAGGGAAATGTCAACCTAGTTGAGATGTCCTAGTGCATTTGCTGATCCGTTTTGTGCTTTTTAGTGTGCTTGATTGTATTGCACTTTATGTTTATTTCCTTCTTGTCACTTTTAACATCTTTCATTATCTGAATGAAGTGGATTGTTTTTTGTTCAAAAAAAAAAAAGATAGGTTATGGAAAAAGAAACTTACTACTCAATCTCATCACTTTTTTTAATTTTTCCCATAAGCAATCCAAGAACAATTGTTGCTTGAAATAGATCGACACGGCAATGTCTAGGTAATTGTTTTTTCTTTTTGTTTTGTACATGTCTTTCCATGAAACTGAGTTGGAAAAGAGAAGGCAAGAAGGTGCATATAATGGGCGGCCAATTTTCATGAAGTTTATTTTAATATTTATCATTTGATGATCTCTTTCTAAAGGTAGAATTCGTTTGGCAGGTAAGTTCAAGCCTGTGATCAAGAAGGCAATGGTGGAACTAGATGGTAATATGATCTCTTTCTAGAGCAAATTACGTTTCCTATAATCTCTTTCCCAGTCTTACAGTTCACGCTGCTCCATTTGTCATGTGAGGAGGTCAGATCAGAATCCTACCATTAATTATGCAAGTTCAAATCTAAAAGAAGAATGGAGCAGGTAGTCTGGATATAGGTATCTTACACACCAAAATTGATGAAAATCGAACCTATTTTTCAGAATTTGGATAAGATATTTTAATTAAGTCTCGGTCAAATTCCATAGCACACCAACGCACGCACAAGCCGCATCGCTTAAGGCATCCTCGCCCATGGGCGCGTCCTTGCCCACCTAACCTCAACGTGAGGCCCGGCCTAGCGCATAGCCCATGCACATAGTTCCAATAGAAACACAGAAAATAAACCATGAGCTTTACAAAGCTCAGTGAGTGGGATCATAAATACAAGTCTTTTTCAGATCATAAGCATTATATCACGAGTTTCCAATGCAAACCTCCATCATTCCATGAAGCTTTTCACAAACCTACAAACACGGTAGATAGTTATTATTTCACATCTAAAAATATTCATCAACCTATGTCCACATAGTTCTCCCTTTCATGGGCTCAGAAGCTAAGCTCGTCGACCATCTGACCATCCCATTCAAGGTTTTTCCTTCCCACAGGCTCAGGAACTAGATTCTTTGGTCCCTTGACCATCCTGTAAGGATTTATTTTGGGCTCAGGTTCTAGGTCCATAGACCCCTCGACCATACCAACCTTCCTGTTTGGGTACTTATTCTATTCGTGCTTGAACTTTTGCTGTTTTACTTAAACTTTCCTGTTTAATAATTTAGTGATAACACATATTATATTTAGCACTTGGGTAGTAGGCAAATCAGTTGAGATCTCAAAAACATGCATGTTAAGATCTTTTAAATTCATATTTGATAATTAGGGGGTACCAAGTATCTAGACTTCCATTATGAACTCGTAAAGAAAATGGCCAATCAAGTGATGGGTTAGGCTTACAGCTAATTGACTTTCAAATGTAAACTTACGAATGGTACGAATGAATGGCCACGAGATGATACGAAAAAAATTGTACTTTGCTGGTTAGTGCGCTGTGTGTTATCTTTGTTTATTTCTTCTTGTGACAGGAAAGCCCATAAGGAACATCTGAGGATTTTTCTACAGACACTACGTGATAAACAGTTGTACACTAAGTTCAGCAAATGTGAGTTCTGGTTGAAACAGGTAGTGTTCTTAGGGCATGTAGTTTCAGCGGACAGAGTTAGTGTTGATCCGCAGAAAGTGGAAGTTGTTGTCAACTGGGAGAGACCAACTAGTGCAACAGAGGTACGTAGTTTCCTAGGCCTGGCTGGATACTACATATGTTTTGTTGAGGATTTCTCACGATTAGCATTACCCTTGATAGCTTTGACAAGGAAGAATGCTAAGTTTGAGTGGTTGGATAAATGCGAACAGAGTTTCCTGGACCTGAAGAAGAGATTAGTGACAGTGCCTATTCCGACACTTCCTATAACAGGGAAGGAGTTATTGATTTATTGTAACACTTCGAGGCAAGGATTAGGTTGCATGCTTATGCAGGAAGGGAAGGTAATAGCTTATGCTTCAAGGCAGTTGAAGAAGCATAAGTGTAATTACCCTACCCATGATCTTGAGCTAGCAGCAGTTGTTTTAGCACTGAAGATCTGGAGACATTATTTATTCGGTGAGAAATGCCACATTTTCACAGATCATAAGAGCCTGAAGTATATCTTTGATCAGAAAGAGCTGAATTTGAGACAGAGGCGATGGCTAGAACTGATTAAAGACTATGACTGTACTCATAGGAAATGAAATAGAATTTCTAGCTGACGTTAAGAGATGGTTGGCTACCTAAGAAAGATTTGGGAGAAGCACAATATGTTTTTGGGATCCAAATAATTCTGAATCGCAAGAACAAAACATTAACACTATCTCAAGCATCTTATATAGACAAAATGTTGTCTAGATATAAAATGTAAAATTCAAAGAAAGGAATGTTGCCTTTCAGACATGGAATTCATTTGTCTAAAGAACAAAGTCCTAAGACACCTCAAGAGGTTGATGATATAAAACGAATTCCATATGCATCAGCAGTAGGGAGTTTAATGTATACAATGTTGTGTACTCATTCCAATATATGCTATGTAGTTTAAATAGTCTCAAGTATCTTCAAAGAACGAGAAATTACATGCTCGTGTATGGTGCTAAGGATCTAATCCTTACTGGATACACCGATCCTAACTTCCAAACTGATATAGATCCAAGGAAATCAACTTTGGGGTCAATATTCACTCTGAATGGAGGAGCAGTTGTATGGAGAAGCATCAAGCATAGTTGTATAGCTGACTTCACAATGGAAGCGGAGTATGTAGTTCCACTGATCTGACTAACCTGGAAGTAGTTCCGAATATGCACCTGCTTGTCACCCTCTATTGTGATAACAGTGGTGCAGTTGCAAATTCAAAGGAACCTCAAAGCAATAAACGAGGAAAGCACATTGAGCAAAAGTACCATCTCATTAGGGAGATTGTACACAGAGGAGACATGATCGTCACGCAGATAGCCTCACAAGACAACTTAGCTGATCTATTTACAAAGGCCCTCTCGGCTAAAATGTTCAAGGGTCACCTAGTAGGACTAGGTCTACGAGATATTTATCACTAGGGCCAGTGGGAGAATATATGGATATTTAATGCCCTAGTTTATTAAATGCTTTTTAGAAGTGAAAGTTGTCCCCATAAACTAACACAGGTCCTTTCAGTATGTTTTGTCCTCACTCACATGCATCTTAGGAAAATTCCCATGAGGTCCCAACATAGGATTGCTCCAAGCTAAGCACGCTTAACTTTGGAGTTCTTATGATTGAGCCACTAAAAAGAAAGGTGTACCTTGTTGGTATAGGTAGTAACTTTCAATTCTTTTTTAAGCCTTTCTTAACCATACTTTCATGTCCTCAGGATCCCTTTCATTTAGATGTGATATCGGTTCATTCATGTACCCCTCCTAAACTCGGGTCGTTACATGCCCACCAGCTTCCGCTTGATTCGTCCCTGAACTACATCTTACTGGAAGAGGTTCCGCTCTGATACCATCTATAACGCCCCAGGCCCAGGATTCGAAATCCGGATTTGGCACCTGATGGCCCCGACATTCCCCTACGTCCCCTGCGACCTGGCTATGTCGTCCTCCCTTGTCATCCTCCCTTCCTCCCTTGCCTTAAATACTTTTTAGAAGTGAAAGCTGTTCCCATAAACCAACACGAGTCCTTTCAGCGTGCTTTGTCCCCACTCACATGCATCCTAGGAAAATTCCAGGAGGTCATCCAACATAGGATTACTCCAAGTTAAGCACGCTTAACTTTGGAGTTCTTATGATTGAGCCACCGAAAAGGAAGGTGCACATTGTTGGTATAGGTAGTAACTTTCAATTATTTTTTAAGCCTTTCTTAAACATACTTTCATGTCCTCAGGATCCCTCTCATTCAGATGTGATATCGTTTCATTCATGTACCCCTCCTAAACTTGGGTAGTTACAGTTTTAGTCCAAGTGGGAGTATTGTTAGGTTTTATGTTCTAAAACTCGCAGTTTGTAAAGTTAAACATATTCTATTATCAATAAAATATGTTATTCAACATTTCTTCAATAAAGGTATCGAATTTATTAATTGCATTCATAAAGTCTAAATACAATCAACTAAGATCCATGGCTATTATATGAATACTTGAACCTTATGTAGAGACATATAGATGGATTGAGTTCGAGTAAGTAGCCAAAATGGTCTATGGTATATGATTAAGGTTGGGTACCTTATTCTGGTAACACTATTGGATGCGGTCTACTTTGTAGTTGTTACAAGTTGTTGTAAAGATACTACAAACGAAGTTATCCATATTCATTCATCTATTGACATGAAGAGTAGAGGCGTCCTATGCAATGAGTTTGCATAAGATCGAGCCAAGAAATAAGTTATTCTTACTTTATAATATTGTTTACTGTTTAAGACTGACAATTTTGCTTAGATGACCTAGGTAACTCGATCTTAATCCTGAGTTAACTATGAACTCCTATTTATTCAGGATTATTCTTAGATTTGCATAGGTGAGGGTTGGCTTAATAACGCTGGCTCAATAAGCCTCCCATTTTAGGGGTAAGACCGGGTAGATAGCTGGGAATATAGGGTGTAAAACGAAATTCACGCCTACCCGATTTAGGGATGGGAGAAAGGTTGTTCTCTTAAGTATTGAATCAAGGTCTTGAATAAGGGGTCCCACCCTTTCACTAGCTCGAAAAGGTTTTGGTTTAGTAATTGGATCATAAACCAATTGTTCATTAGAGGATTAGTTGGAACTTAAGGAACAAGACATAATAGCGAGGGTAAAACAACACATTGACCCAGTCGGAATTACGAACAACCTGTGAAGGGTCGACTTACTAGTTATGGTTATATTATGTAGACACAAATATGTCTATAGTAAAAAGAGTGCAACTATCGAGCTATAATGGTGTGACTCGATAGTTAACGAATACTGATTAATCCGGTATAAGAGTTTTAGCCAATTAATCTTAATCGTTGGAGCTTATGATCTGTAGGTCCATAAGGTCCCTCTACTAGCTCATAAAACATGAACACCTTGAATTATTAAATTGAGTGGATTTGGAATGATATCAATTTGAATTGTTCAAATTAAATTTCAATTTGAAAATGTTCAAATTTGAAATTAGGGTTTTTGAATTTGAATTAGTTCAAAATCAATGTTTTGTTTGATTATATTCGATATAATTAACGTTTAATTTGTTGATATTAAACGAAATTGGAGAGTGTATAATATTTAAATGTTGATTTAGATATTAATTACATGAATAGGATTTATGTTTAAAATTAGGTATGTGATTAATATTCAATATTAAATTAAATTAAATTAATTAAATTTGTTTAATTAATTAAAAATCAAATTAATTTCCAATTTTAAATTCAATTTAAGAAATTGGATTTTGTAATTTAGGTTTAATTAATTATGAATTAATTAAATCAAGTTTTAAATTAAATATGAATTAATTAATTAGAAAAAATTGGAAATTTGGAAGAAGTGGGTTTTCCCCATTTTTCTTCTTAAGCATGATGTGTAATTCATGCATAATCACACAATTCCCACTAAATTGAGAAAGTAGCTGCTGGCCATAATTTTGGTTGATGTTGCCTGCATGTTGTTGAGGAACAAAACACTTCCAATTCCCACTAAGTGGCATAAACTTCCAATGCAATGTAAGTCTGAAGCCCTTGACAAGTTCAAGGAGTAAAAGGCTAAAGTTGAAAACTTGTTAGGTAAGCAGATAAAAACACTACGATCTGATCTTGGTGGAGAGTATATGGACCTCGAATTCCATAACTATATGATAAAACATGGAATCACGTCCCAACTCTCTACCCCAGGTACACCTCAGCAGAATGGTGTATCAGAAAGGAGAAACAGAATCTTGTTGGACATGGTACAGTTTATGATAAGTTATGCTCATCTTCTAGGCTCGTTTTGAGGATTTACAGTGGAGACTGCTGATAACGGGTAGAAATACATGTTATTATAGCTTAAATAAGTAAAACAATGAGAGAATGTAACAGTAAAAATAAGCAATATCATGTCCAAAAGTGTTAAACTGAGGAAATTGCGATCGCATGCGCCCATCGCATAAAAGCAGTTAATTTATTTTTTTGTGTAGGAAAAATGCGTTGGCGCAAGTAAAATTGCGATCCAAGGAATTAGGCGCCTGCGTGCTTGAAAGATTGCAATCGCAAAGTCATGCGATTGTATACGATCGTGAGAAGTTGCTCAAGAAGGTGGCGGCAGAAAAACTGTGCATCAAAGTGACAGCATAATAAATCATGATGGGGCGGAAAGTTGATGACGCTCGAATCCGAATTTAGTTGACAAGCCGTTAAAGCCACATTGTAGCAAGTACACTCAACTTTCGGTGACCATTAATCGGCGCATCAGAGCAAGAGATTTAATACCGCCCATCATTGCAATCATTAGAGAGAAAAGTTGTTTCACCTTGAGCTCTATAAATACCGAAGGCCACCATTATAACAAGGGATATCATAGAATAAGTTATAGAGTCGTAAGTCTATTCACGTACATACTCATACTTAAAGAACGAAGACGAGCAAGGAGATGAAGGAGTCGAGAGATCATTCCCAGACAGATCGAGAGACTACCAGAAAGCGCTACAAAGGGAGAGAGGGCCAACACTTGCAAGAGCAAGAATATTCATCTGGACAAAGTTGGAGTGAAAAAGACAGTGTAAAAGGCCACGGGAAGCAAGACATTACTTATCGAGCTTCTTAAATCTAAATTCCATTTGTTTTTTTGTATTCAGCACTTTATCTATAGAAAACAGAAATCTCATTTCAATCTATGTTCAATCTCTTCACACTTCGCATGAGTAACTAAATTTCTGAATGGGTTAAGTACTTAGCTAGCATGACCTAAGATTTACATTTTATGCGATCATCTTGTCTTATGTATGCGTCATTCATCCTTTAGAGATACTTGAGAGAGTAGTCTAAAGATAGAATCTAGACTTGAGAGAGTCAGATTAGAATCTAGGCTTGAAAGAGTTAGGTTAGAACCGCATATGCAAGAAATAGAAACTTAGACATAAGTTCTATTCCTATTAACACATCGCATGCACCTTAGAAATAGGATATGATAGTATGCGGTCACCTTGTTTATGTGTGAATCATTCATCATCGCATAGACAAGAATAGAGGCTTAGACATAAATCCTATCAACTTTTTCGTATACATCGCACGCGTCCTAGAAATAGGAATTATGGCATTTGCATTGAGAGATGACGTGTTGTTATTTGTGTGTAGCATGATCGCATAACTTGTACGTAATCTTAGGAAGTGTTAGCTAAACCCCTACTCAACCTCTTCATCGCATACTCATTGTAACTCTCGATTTCATCAACTCTGCATTCTAACCCCGTCGCATAGGAAATATTCTTAATCAAAACATCATCATCCAACTCATTTGTTTTTACCATCGCAAGAGAATCAAAGTAACTGTCGCATATTTACTCAATAGTCCCTATGTTCGACCTTAGACTTACCAGGAATCTAGTGAGGCTTATACTTGGGTCTTATTAGGAAAACTTGCATGTTCATTGCAACTCACATCATAATCGCATCACAAGTCACAACGCATCAACTGCATGTTACATTTTGAACAATGTTCCTTCAAAGAGTGTTTCTGAAACGCCTTTTGAGCTGTGGAGAGGCCATAAAGGTAGTTTACGCCACTTCAGGATTTAGGGATATCCAACCCACGTGCTTATGGCTAACCCAAAGAAGTTGGAATTGGGTTCGAAAGTTTGCCTCTTTGTAGGCTACCCCAAGGAAACGGGGAGTGGATACTTCTATGATTCGAGTGAGAATAAGGTGTTTGTATCAACAAATCTTGGAAGAAGACCACATCAGGGATCATAAACCACGAAGCAAGCTTGTATTACATGAGATTTCTAGTGAGACTACTAAGAGTTCAACAAGAGTTGTTGAACAAAATGATAGATCAATAAGAGTTGTTGATGTCGATTCATCTAATCAATAATCTCAAGAGTTGAGACTGCCTCGACGTAGTGGGAGGGTTGCGAACCCACTAAAACGTTACATGGGTTTGACTGAAGCCTAAAACATCATGTCTGATGATGGAGTTGAGGATCCATTGTTCTTTTAAGCAAGTAATGGAGAATGTTGATAAAGATGAGTGGATTAAAGCCATGAATTAGGAAATGGAGTCTATGTACTTCAATTCTGTCTAGGAACTTGTGGATCAGCCTAATGGGGTAAAACCTATAACGTGTAAGTGGATCTACAAGAGAAAACAAGGTGTAGATGGAAAGGTGCAGACCTTTAAGGCTAGACTCGTGGCAAAGGGTTATACCCAGGTCAAGGGAGTGGACTATGAGGAAACTTTCTCACATGTTGTCATGTTGGAGTCTATTAGGATTCTCCTATCCATAGCCACATTTTATGATTATGAGTTATGGTAAATGGACGTCAAGACTGCCTTTCTGAATGGTAATCTTGAGGAGACCATTTACATGGCTCAACCAGAGGGATTCATTGTTCCAAATCGAGAGCAAAGAGTTTGCAAGCTTAATAGGTCCATTTATGGGCTGAAACAGGCTTCTAGATCGTGGAACATTAGATTTGATAGTGCGATCAAATTATTTGGCTTTGATCAGAATGTTGATAAGCCTTGTGTTTACAAGAAAATCATCAACAACTCAATAACTTTCCTGGTGTTGTATGTGGATGATATCCTACTCATTGGGAACAATGTAGGTTTTTTTACTGACATTAAGAAGTGGCTAGCCGCCCAATTCCAAATGAAAGATTTGGGCTACGCAGTATGTTCTAGGGATCCAGATCATTCGAGATCGTAAGAACAAGAGGTTGGCCTTGTTGGGGTTGATGCCCTAAAGTCTCGTGTTCTTTAGTTTGTAAACAGTTTATACGAACGCTTGTGTTGTTAATATATGATATTTACTTTATATCTTATAATTTTGCTCAGTTACTTATTTTATTTGCTTTACCACAAACCAATAAACATAAAATCCCTGATCTGTATGTGACTCAAGTATGTATGTGGTGACATATAAGTGGATCATGTCTTGAGTGATAACCAAAATGGTCTGTAGTATATAGATATAGAAGGGAAACCTTATCCTGGTAACGCTACGGATGCGACCCGCTTTGTGGAATGGTCACAAGTGTTGTGACTTGTCACAGATGGTCTGATTCTAATCATTCGTGTTGAGGACATGCGAGTGGGGGCGTCCTATACAAAGAGTTTGTATAAGACCTGACCACGAAGTGTTAACGTCTCGTTATATAACACCATTCATGGCAGAGACTTCACTTCACTAGGATGACCATAGGTAACATAACCTCAATCCTGAGTGAGTCGGGAACTCCTGCCATTGAGGGCGGTCCTTTGATTTGTATGGGTGTGGTGGCCAGGTCGCCGATTCAAACCTACCATTTTGAGGATTCGTCTGATTTAGGAGTTGGAAACTCAGCTACATAAGATGGAATTCACTCCTTCCCCGAGGCAGGTGGCGCCACACACCTTCTCTTGGCCCGAGAGTTGTTCACACATAATTGGACTATGTTGTATTGTTCATTAGATGAATCAGTGAGATGTAACTTCAGGGGCATAATGGTAATTTGGCCTAGTTGTACTTACGAGCATCTGTGAAGGGTCATCGTACTCATGATTGGTTATATTTGATGGACACAGAAATATATCTGTGGTAAGAAGAGTTTCAGCTGTTGGTCTTTAGTGGAATGCCTTACAGTTAACGGATGGTGGATCTCGTGGCTAAAGAGTTTAGTCAGCTATTCACGGACCATTAGAGCTTCGAGCCACAGGTTCATTAGGTCCCCTGGGTAGCTTGGATAAAGTCAAGAACCAGTATATGGGTTAATTTTAAATGTATGAGATACATTATTTTGGAGGAAATTAGGTATAAATATGATTTATATCAAGTAGAGGATAAAATACTATAGTACATATGTGATATCAAACTATAAGATATAAGTATAATATGATTATATTTATTAATTAATTAGTTGATTAATTATATGATAATTAATCCAAAATTCACGTTCGGACATGGGTTAGTGGACAGTGTTGGTTATTGTAACCGATGAATTAAAATGAAAAAGGTTTTCATTTTGAATCGCACGTTGTCCGTCAATCGTCCAAAAGAAAAAGAGAGCGCGCGCGTTGGCGAATTGTAAATGATCGCCTAAGAAAATCGAGAGCCTATATGATAGCATTCTCCACCTAAATGATCATCCTTCGCGCGCTTAAACGATTGCACGTTATTTCCTACACGATCGGATAGCTTCTCTAAATGATCGTATAGTGTGTCGATTTTACTAAACGATCGTGTACCTTTTCCTAAACGATCATTCAGTAAATCCTACACGATCGTGTAGTTCCTCCTAAATGATAAGCATTTCTGCTATGCGATAGCGTTTTCTTCCCTCCCACTTGCTTATTGCCTACACAATTCGTGTTTCCTCCTTCCTCTACCAAATTCACCAAAGACCACCCTTTGGGTTTTCATTCCGAGAATACCGGTGACAAAAATTAGTAAATGCAATATGCGATGCATGTCTTAGATTATGCATTGATTTTCATGCGTCGGTGGTCATGCATTGGAATGAAACTATGCGTTAACGAATGTATGCGATGACCATGCGTTCCTGCCACAAGTTTTCTTACGCTCACGCCAAGTATAACGCGAACGCAAGTTTCTCAGGTGATCTGAGGTCGAACTCAGAGACTTGTAACTAAGTGTATGCGGTAATGTGTTTGCGGTGGATAAATAAAAGAATGATGGGGGTTTTACGCTACGACCTACTCCTACTCCTAACTAACAGACAAAGCAATGGAAGTATGAATGAGAGGTAGAGACATGGCAACTGTTGACGCGTAGTAAATGGATGGAGAAATAGATAAAATGATGAAGATGTCTTCATCGCAACCCTTAAGAATGACCGCAAGGGCAACCCCAGTCAACGCAAGCTATGCGATTATGCTACACACACTTGTGCCTAATTCTAGGACGCATGCGATGTATATGCGAAGTGTCAAGAGGCCTTATTCCTAAGACTCTATTCCTACTCATGTGCTCCCACACATAAACAAGATGATCACATACCACCGTATCCTACTTCTTGGACGCATGCAATATCCTCTCCTTAGGGTGCATACGCTGTGTAATAGCAAATGGAGCTTATCTCTAAGTTCCCCATTCTTGCTTATGTGATCCAATCCGCTCTCCTGAGACTTAGATTTGGTTTTTAGACTACTCTCTCAAGAATGCCTAAATGATGAATGATGTGCTCATAAGACAAGGTAATCGTGTAACCTAGTTGACGTAAGATTATTCCTATCTCTAGTGAATACTTGCTTACATTGCTTAATGTGACCAACCACTTACCCTCCCGGGAAGTTAGTTGTTGCTAACTTTACTCATAGACAAGCGTTGCATCTGCCTATAGACAAGCGTTGCTATAGCTTCACACTAAGCAAATAAGGTTTTCTTACAACACTCACGCAACGCACACCTCCCGGTGGTTTGCTACATGCTTTATATTCCTATGCCACATGATTAAGTATGTGATACTCTAACAGTCTCACTAAGTGATGCAATGAAGATTAAGAATACTAAGTAATGAAGATAGAGATGGAATCGAAGAAAATATAGAAATGCATTGAACACACAATGTATTAATTTCTTAAGCCAAAATGTAATACAATACAATATAAGGAAAGAAGAGAAAATGAAAGGATCAGTTGGAAGCAATGTCTTGCTTCCAACGGATGTGTGTCTGGCTACCGGTGGTGCCATGGAAGGGTGATGGAGCTGACTCTCTCGAGATCTAACTCCGGCGAAAGCTCTGGTTGTCACTCGAAATGGATAAAGGAGATGAAGAACTCTCAAGCTTTCTTCTAATGCTTTGGTTCGGATCACAAGGATCCACCCGAAGGTAGGAAACCTTGGATGATTTGAAATTCTGCTCAACGGCTTCTATTTATAGAGGTTGATCGCCAACAACATTAATGGACCTTCTCTGATTCTGACATTCACGGCGTGATGGTCCTTTTCTGAATCTTTGCTGCTAATGGCGTGGTAGGTAAAATGTCAACATCATCATTTGATTTTCCCGAGATATGCGTTGATGCTTCCGTTCCACCAACCTTACGTTCATCCTGCTATTATGGTTATCATCGTGTAGCCGCAATCTTGCAATGACCGCATTCGCTTGATTACCGCACCTTCTATGCGATGATCGTATTTGCTCGACGACCGCAATTCCCATGCGATGGACGCATTCGCCCGATAGCCGCAACACCTCATACGACTTTCGTATGCGATCACCGCATGCGATTAATGGACGCAATATTCATGTGTCAATCGTATGCGATCGTCTCTACGATAGCCCAGCTTCCACGTATGAGTCCGTTTTTTTTGTTAACTACAAAAATAAACAATTGAATGCATAATAACGCATAATAGTGGGTTAGCAGAGATTCTTAATGCTAAACGACGCAAACTCATTTCTCGTGAATTCCTAACATAATTGTCGCATATTCTGCTTAACAGCTCTCATAATTCTAAATAAAAGGCCTAAAATGACATGCATTTCTGCCCATCATCAAAACCCAGGGCTCTTTAGTGGTGGTGTCGTCCTCGTTGTGGTCGTGAGTTTGTGGTTTGTTCGTGCTGCTGCAGACGCTTCCAATAGACATTGGTAGATCGCATGGAGGGTTTCCGCTGTGTTGGAGTTCCGAAGTGTGAAGAACGTCTTCAACTGGTATGGAATTCTTTCCCTTGTTATTTTCTTGTTCAAAGTATGTCGTTAATTAAGATTTGTATGCATAACTATTTTTATGAATCTATAATGTTGTATTTCGGTCACTATGAGATTGGAGCGATCCGAACGCGCTCATGGAACTCTTAGATATGAGATTCTTCAATTGGTATCAGAGCCAGGTTATGATACTCCGATTTCATCTGTTGCAACAAAATAAGATTTACATTCATGGTGGGTGCATTTCTACACTGATTTAATGGTTAAATTTGTTGTGGATGTGCCGATTAATGGATGTTTTCGGGATAATTAGCCTCGGTTTGATTTAGATCCTTTTACATTTGCAATTGTTTGTAAAGGCCCCTTCATTTTCGGGCATTAATAATTTTTATCGAGTCTGTATTCAAAGTTTGTTTGAAGTTTTGAGTCGTTCGTCGAAGAAGTAGATCTGTACAAACGTTGCATAAGAGTGGTACGTGATCTGGGCAAGTGTTGTGGTTCTTCGAAGAAGGGGGCGATCTAGAGTTGATCGCATCGTGCAGAAGATGTTCTACGCGATCGCTGTTGATTGCATCGTAAAGATGAAGGAGTATGCGATCGTTGTTGAACGCATCGTTTAAACGATGGGGTATGCGATCAAGAGTTGATCGTATGGTGTTGACGATCGGGTATGCAATCACTGAGTATCGTTTAATGCATGCGCGCTAGACGATTGTTTAGGTCAGTAAGCTTCATCACTTAGTAACTGACTAAATGATCGCTTAGCATCGTAAGTCATTTACCTGGTTGCACGCATCGTATAGACGATGAAATGATCGCGTATCATTTAAAGCGCGCGCGCTAGACGATCGTTTAGGTCAGCAAGCTTCATCGCTTAGTAACTGATTAAACGATCGCTTAGTAACGCGAGGTAAATCGTTTACCTGTCGCCGCACTACACGATCGCATAGACGATCAGGCTTCGCAGCCTCGTCGTCGTCTACGTGATCATTTAGTTATGCTTCTATCGTTTAGTGCACGCTGAACGAACGACTACCTACTTGAGTTTACTACGCGATGAAGACCTCCTAGCGGTTCAAGACCCGGTTCGCCTGTGAACCGGTTTACTCGATGAAAAATGTAATAGATAGGGTTATTTCATTCCGATTTTTTGTAAAGGCTCACTCCGGTCCATTAATCCTTTATATATTACATGTGATGTATGTTTTTTATATGTCATATGGTATGCACATATAGTAAATCCCACCTTAAGTTATGCAATGGTCATGCATCATCTCTTTATTGTAATTGTTATAATTTAGAGAAGCATGAATTTAATGATGTAAGAGCATGCTCATGCATCATATAATATAAGAGTTATATTTATGACTGCATAAAAAAAAAATTAAAAAAAAGCAGCATTGACATGTTTCATCTTTATATTATAAATGTTATAGTATAAGGGTGAATGATAGCATGTTTGCTTGATTGTTACGCGTTATATAAAAGTTATATATAGTAATGACCAGACATTGCATGAAGTATGACACATAGGTTACTTTATAAATGTTATAAACACCTCGTTGTGCACAATGGTTTTAGTTATTTCTTCTTAAAAGTTAAAGAGAAATTAGAACTAAAAGAAATAAGAAAGACATGCATGCTCACTTAGGTTTAATTCATGGTTTTAAAGTGTTTAAAACTTGGATCACATAGACCTAAGATCACGGTTCTAATACGATTAGATACCCTAAGGCTTTAATCTTTTAATCAGTTTAATAGGATTATATTGGCTAATAAAAGGTTAAAGTGTAGCAAATCTATCTATAAGGGACCTTTTGTCTGAGGTGGGTTCTGTCTAGGCTGGGGTATTTAAGTTGATGGAAACGTAACACCCCTACCTCGGAACTTACCTGGAAAGGTGAATTAGATAGATTTGATGCATGCATGCAAGTTAAGGACAGTCCATTGAAGTGTTTAAATGTGACTACTTGAACTTGTTCATATTTCATAGACAAACGTTGTTTATGAGTAGAGTTTAAAAAGACGACTTAGACTAAAATCAATAGTCGGATTGTCTAGGTTAATGAATCCCTAGGTAGAATATTCAGTGGGAGGTACTTCGGGCATAAGATGTTTCACTTAAATCTTTCACGTTTCTCCTAAATAGTCCACACTGTGAGATCTACCCTCGGCCTCGCGGCACCTTTGGCATGTCCCCCCAACGGATGGTGTTTGGGTAGGTCAATATCAAGGTGGATGGAGAGAGTGTTCATAGTAAGTGGGAGCAGGAAGTGCAACAGCATATCCCTCGGTCTCCCTCGTTAGGTTGAATAAAGTTACTGCGTATCACCTCGAGGCACCCTGGAAGTGTCCCCCTAAAGGATAGCAGTTTTGCGCGTTTCTTTATTTGATCTCCTGTAAGAGGATAAGGTAACTTACTCTTGTCCTAATCTGCTTCTTCCCTACGGTGGGCTCATTAGGGCGGGACTCTGGCACCGAAAGCGAGTGGTTACAGTTACGTGGAATAGTTAAAGGTTAACGATTTTGGAGCAAAAAATGGTGGCTGTTAGGTTCAGTTCAAAGAGTTAGTTCTACCTAATGGTTGAGAATGTCTCATCCCAGCGAAGGGGCAACTGATCACCCCACCGGTGGCATTTGTCCTGCCTCATTGAGGCATCATTGCAAAATAGAAGTCTATAACTTAGGGTACTTGAAACTATTTTACAAAACTGATTGGTTTAAAAGTGGTTTAACAAAATCTAATAAAGTTTTGCTCGTATTTTCAATAACAATTTCAAAATGGCAACAACCGCGTTAGCATTGCTAAGCATTGAAAAACTTATTGGCGATAATTTCGCAACATGGAAACACATGATCATGACGATCCTAATCATCAAGGATCTCATGTTCACTCTCACGGAGGCTTGTCCTCCTATTCCAGCTCCTAATGCCGCTCGAAATATTTGGGAGGTATACGAGAGATGGACAAGGGCAAATGAGGAGGCCCGAGCCTACAT
>NW_028327076.1:0-3531 GCF_027475165.1 Benincasa hispida
TCCATTGGCTAACTAACTACTTCACTAAATTAAAGAAATTAAATCATGGTTTTGTTGCCTTCTAATTTTCATCCACTCATATAATTCCAAGTTTTAAGTCAAAAAACATCATATCAATACTCAATGAACTTCCCACAAAAGTCAATAAACCGATAATTAATTTTGACCAAGATATCATAAGAATAAAAGGATAAGCTTTTAAAATAAATTAGGGACTAAAGAGCAATTGAATCACAAAGGTAAGTGAAAAGGGTAAAATCTTCACATAAAGCAAAAAAAAAAAAAAAAGGTTTTTTAGGGATGTAAAATTGTGAATTAATAATTGAGCTTAAAGATGGGAGTTTGGGGTTTGGGAGATGTGAGGAATTAGGGCCCTCTCCTTTATCTCACCAAGTTCAATAATTTTGGGTTTTAGGAGTATATCTATAGCTTTGGGGGGTGTTTTAGTTGGATGATTAAGACAACCAAGTGAGTGATAACACAAGATCCCATTTTGTGATTCAATGAGCAATGTGACAAGTGTCAACTTGTGATTGGTTCCCCAATTTAAGTGAGAAAAATTTAAGGACTTTGAAACTTTTGTTTTGGAAGTTTATTGAAATATATATATTGTAGATAGGAGAGCAAATCTTATGTGTATCATCTTTCAATATCCCCAAGCAACACCATGTGAAACTTTGTGCCATATTCCTTGGAAAGTGAGGGCTGATTGCACTTTTTCTCACTTTCATTCTATATTCATACACAAATTTCTCCATTTTTTCATCATTCCATCTTTTAATTTGTACAAAGTAATCATTAAAGTTATAATAATAATCTCATTTACTATATTACCAATGACGAAATTAAGAACATGATTTTTTTTATTAGACATGATATAATTAACTTATATAGGTTTGGTTTTCAAATAAAATCACGAGTAAGATGTTAGTAGAAGAGGATAACGAAAAAAGATAATCATGTAAAGAGATTAGATTTGGAGATTAAAACCCTCACATCAAAAGGGTGTTTGATATGAATTGTGTTTGTCACATGTAAAAAGTTGGATAGATAGATATATGAAAGCAAATGAAGAAAATGCAAGCATGCTCATCACCTTCAAACAAATAAATTTTCAAACTGATTGATTTGATGCCTTATACACTTGTATCATCATATTGACCTCAGAGATGGCTCTAGGCCCTTCCCATCTTTCATCTTTCAGTGTATAATGAGTGTCCCCCTCCCCCCACAATTTATTTTTTATAAACTAATTAATTATTTATCAAATAAATAAAGGTATATAGTCTATATGCAATACAAGGTGACCAAATCTATATATATACACACACATATAAAATAAAATTAGGGTTTGATTTGGGTTATTGATTTATAGTTATGTCCCATCCATGTTGTGCCCCCACTGATCATTTAATAGGTTAAGATGAAGATGTAGATGTTAGTGGGCAACAAGTGAAGTAATGGAAATGGGAGGGTCCATTTTAGAGCCTTCTCACATGGATTACCATACTTATCCTTTTCGCACACCTTCCCCTTCTTT
This sequence comes from Benincasa hispida, assembly GCF_027475165.1. Classification (NCBI taxonomy): domain Eukaryota; kingdom Viridiplantae; phylum Streptophyta; class Magnoliopsida; order Cucurbitales; family Cucurbitaceae; genus Benincasa; species Benincasa hispida. The sequence continues at coordinate 1,541 of NW_028327076.1, forward strand.
TCTGTTATTTATTTAAAATCTTTAAATAATTCTTCTTTCGTATTTATTATCTACTAAGATATTTCGTCGTATTTTGATTCTTAATAATTTTTTTATGTTGAGAAAATTTAGAAGTGTTTTGAGAAATGTTTCAAATTTAATTTATCGATCAAAATGAAGGGAGTTTATAAAAATATAAAGATGATATAAAAATAAAACTAAATGATCGTGAAAAAAATATAGTAGATGTTGATGATCATATACTATGATTATCGATCACATCATATACAACATGACAAAAGGATCATTATACTAGAGATACAGGATGAATATATTATTTTAGGAAAAGGGTTGGAGAATTGAAAACTTAGAAATAAAATGGGAGAGAGAGAAAATAATTTGATTGAATAAATAGAGAAATAAAAAGATTGGTATTTAAAAAAAAAAAAAAAGAAAGAAAAGAAAAAACATTATAGAGGGATATATATTGAAAGATATAGTAATGTGGAAAGAAATTACGATTAATGATTGAGTCCAAAGAAATATAGACAGCGGGAATGAGGTTGTTTGGGAAAACTCCAAATGTTGGCCAGCTAAATTCGACCGCATTCCCATTTTACGGAACCCTGCTGGGTAACTATGGTCCCCACCAAAAAAGAAAAAGAAAAAAGAAAATACAATTGTAAATATATATAAATATATATCAAGATCAACTACGACTACTCCAGCCTCAAATATCTCTATTTATAAAAGCACAAAATAAACTCTTTTACCGAATAAAAATCCTTTTTTTACCACTTAACTTAGTGGGTAAAAGTAAAACTTGAAACATTATCAATGGAAAAAAAATTTTGAAATTAAAATTGTATCAATTATAATCTAAGCTTTTCATAGGCCATTATAATTTAAGCATGTTTAGATTTATACAATTCGTTAAATTCTTTTATAAATTTATTAGTTAAATTGATAGTGTGTACTTGTGAAGGTTATCATTTTATATTAAAAATAAAATAGAACTTTCCCATTACGCTTACATATATTTAATTGATTATGAAGTTAGGGATTTGTTTTTCAATTTAATTTTTTTTTCTTATTTTACACCTTTATATCCATTTAATAATCATCTATTTTCTCTTAATAGTTGATTTCTTAATTTAATTAGGTTTAAATACTATTTTGGTCTCTGTATTTTTGGTTTTGGTTCATTTTGATTCATGTACTTTTAAAATGTTCAATTTGATTCTTATACTTTCAACTTTGGTTATTTTAGTCCTTGTATTTTCAGAATGTTTATTTTGATCATTGTATTTTCAAATTTGGTTCTTGAACTTTCAAAAAGTGATCATTCTGATACCATAAAAATGAAGTAAAAATAAAAATAAAGGGATCAAACTGACAAATTTTTAAAGTACATGGACCAAAATGAACATTTTGAAAACACACAGACCAAACTAAACCAAACTTGAAAATATAAAGACTAAAATGAACTAAAATCAAAAGTATAGATACCACAGTAGCTTTTCAACCTTTAAAATATTGGTAAAAATTAAAAGTAGATAACAAAGCAAGAGATTTAAAAGTAGAATGAGTGCATGTACGCTTAATTTTAAAAAAAAAAAAACTAAAAACCAACCATAGTAATTCATTTGAGGATCATTCTATTGTTCCCATATTTGCCTACTCATAAATTTAATATTTGTAATTTTTTTTTTTGACAATATATAGGACGGAGAGATATAAACTCTAACTTCGAGGTTGATTATATATATTTGATGTTATAAACTAGTTAGATGAGAGGTTTTTTTAGGATAACAATTAAAGAGATGAGGGAACGAAACTTTAACCTGAGAAAAGTCATAAGATAAAGACCGATATTATTTATTTGTCCACTTTTATTTTTTTCAGTTTCAGAATGTTTTTTTAGAATAGCGTATTTGAATTAAAACTTTCTGTTTCGTTTATTTTTATTTTTTTTAAATCCGACGGAAAAACATAGTCCATGTTCTTTGTTT
>NW_028327077.1:0-21590 GCF_027475165.1 Benincasa hispida
AATATCTCTTTCTTTCCAATTAAAAATAAATGTTTTTTGGAAGGAAATTATGCTCGATGAAAAGAGTCTAATCCTCAAAAATACAAGATACCAAAAAAAGAATAAAATACAAAGCTACATAAGTTAAACTGAAGAAACAAAAGCATTCCAATTTAAACGAATATCCTGAATGGAATAAGCAAAAAGTGAATTGGGACAAATCTGCACAAAAGCACTTGAACACAGCAATAAAATAAACACAATCAAAAGATCCAATAAACAAAAACATCATTTAACCACAAGAAATGCACCAACTCTTCAGATTTAGGGTTCTATTCGACGAAATCGATAGTTTATGGTTGAAATTGACTCCATGCCTTGAAGTAGAGTTTAAAAAAATAAATCATTTCGAAAATTTGTTTATCAAAGAAATATTTTAGTAATTTATTTGCTTTACCTTTAAGAACGTCAGGTTTTACAGACAACTCCCATAGGCAGCCCTTCTTTTTGTTAGCTGAGTGATTTGCCTCTGCAACAATCCTTGCAACTAAGGTTTGCCCAACCCTGAAGTTACTAAATGGAGCTTCTGAAGTTTCATCAAGCATATTACTAACCTGTGCACAACACTGGTCAAGCTTGTTGAACATGATAATCGGAGATAATGCATAGAATCAGAATTATCTTTATATGGTTGAAACATATATTTGTAAATTTACCTCTGTCACGTGAACTCTTCCACGTAATCCAGTTCCAAATTTTAATCTCATTTCAAGGGGCTGAATATCAATGATCTGGAAAGCATTGCATCAAATAAGAATTCTATATACAATTTCCAACATAGAAACAAATCTGAAACAAAAAAAAATGTTATCTCGATGCAAGCTTTCCTAATAAGAGAACTGAGAATGAGGTCCCAAAGGTTCAATCAAACATAAAGACTGGAGGGAAAACACCTACCTCTGCATGAACCAGAGATCCCACTTCACGTGAAGAGTTCTTCTTTGACCGTTTTGAACCAGGTGTAACAATGCCCTCACTTATTGACTTTAGAAGCAGTAGCAGCCTCCCAAATGTTGACGGACATGGAAGAGCCACAACTGAGGCAACAACGCTGCATTGATTTCATGCGTAAAGCACTTGTAAAATTATAAAGATACAAGTCCAAGGGTGAAGAAAGCCAAAAAGATAAATCTGAAAGAACTAAGTAGAGAAGCCAAGCACCAGGTTACCTAGTATACAACTTGTCGTGCAAATAATGAATATTTTAACTAGCCCAGTAAAAACACACCCACAATAACTAGACAATGGTAAAACCTGAGGGCTAGGAAAAACAAATCATTGTCCTCCAGACTCCCAACACCCGAAACACCAAAGAAAATATAACAAAAAAAAAAGTCTGCAGTTTCAAGGAATGATGAAGGTGAAAAGCAGAAAACGGGGAGCCCTTTTTTCTTTTTTTGGTGAGGGGGAGGGGAAGTAGGAAGATGGATAGGTAAGATGCTGTTTTTCACCTTTGTCCGATTGTAAATTGCTTCTGATGAAGCCTTTGGGTATTGTAATCATATGTTGATGCATAACCGATAGCATAACCAAACTCTGGCAATGAAAGGACCTATAATGAAGTAAAATGGAAATCAGAAGAGGAGTGAAATGATGTGAAACAACACACAAATATATTCTCCTCCAGGTTTCTTTTTAAAAAAGAGGGAAAAACAAGGAAAGAAGATTAAACAATAACATCAAAAACATGCCAGATAGTTCTCTTTCACAGCTTCCACTACAGCATGCACAGTCTGATTCATCTCTAAGTCCTTCAATGCTTCTGCCTTTCGTTTCTGTTACCAAAGTACGTTTTTTTCTTATAAGAAACATTTCATTGAGAAATGAAATCGGGGAAACCCCAAAAGCCAAAAGGCAAATTAATGTGTATTATATAAATCATAATGTCAAATTTGAGAGAGATATTATCATCTCTGACGATGAGAATAGTATCAACAACAGGAAGAAAATTAAAATTTGAACGGTTCAAAACAAGTCATCTCTGGCTTAGCTCTCTTGTCAGAAGCACTATAGAAAGGGGAAAAAAAAATATTTTTACTTATATAGAACTGAATATTAGGCTTCACCTTCCTACTAGTTTGCCGGCTAGAATTGTTTGCCATCCAGTTATCAACTATTTCAGGTTTTAAGGATAAATCAACAAGCCGTTCAGTTTTAGAGACATCAAGAACAGCAGCCTGAATAGTAGAACCTGTTTCCACTATGGACCCACTCACTGCACAGATTATATAACACTAGTTACAAGCAGTCTTCTATCAAAATCAGTCAGGTAATAAAAAATAATACATAGAACTTACATCCATGGAGTGCAATAAAACCAAAAACATCATGGTACTTCTCAAAGCTGATAGTAACTCCAATATCCTTGACCTCTTGAACTTCTCCCTCAACCACACTACCAATTGAAAATTCTTCTGCCCAGTTTGATTCATCCAATGATTGGAGCTTTGCAATCTGTATAGAACCATGTCAATTTAAAGCATTAAAAAAAATAACTAAGTTAGCTGATACATAGTAAAAATTACATGGTTTGAAAGGCCTTGAAAGATCAACTTCATGTGACTCGTTCACTATTTGGGAAAGATAACCCAATTTCCAACAAGAATGAACAAAAGAATACAAGGACATACAAGAATGAAGACAAAACAAAAGGAGCCAAGCTTCCGTAAGGGGATCCAGTCAAAAAAAAAAAAGACCCACCGAGTAATTACAAAAAGATGTAACCACCCAAAAAAATGAAACCGAACAAGGCCCCAAACATCAACCAAAGTCCTCTCAACCCTCGAAAGATTCTAATAATTCTCACACTCAAAGGCCTACAAAACCACATATCCCACCCACAACAACAACAACAAAAAAAAAAAAAAAAAAAAAAAAAAAAAAAATCCCTTCTCGTACTAAGAAGGAACTCCTCAATCATGGAGCAACAATCCGTTGGCCATGCTAGGTGGAAACCAAACATGCCTCAAAGTGACAACTCCAAACCATGTAACTTGTTTACTATGTAAGACAAGTAAAAAAGAAAGCAGAAACCTAAAAAAAGAATGCACAGATGTACATCTAAAAGTATACCTAAGCCAAAAGAAAAACCAATTAAATATTAAGTTTAAAAAGAATCTACAAGTTCTTTACACCAACAACAAAACAAGAATATTATAGCCATAGAGTAAAAATTGAATCTTTCAAAACCAAGATGAAGAAACATATCATTTTTAAGCCATGGAAATATTGATAGAACATCAAGAACATCAAGAAATACTAGAAAAGTTGGCAAAACATATGTGCATAACAAGCTCCACCCCTTCTAACCTATTATTTATCAGTTTTAACTTTTTTCGCTTTTCTCGGAATATTTCAAGCATCAACATTTCACAGATATTTATATTGACATTGCCACAAGTTTGACTGTTCAACTTTTCTATCATCATTAACATTTTACTCCTCTCACTGTCGATGATAGTAATTTGTCAACATATGCCCCCCACCCCCCACACCAAATATGTACCTTCTCTTCCGTCAAAAAGAATTCCTGTATAAAAGAGGCGTCGGTTGAAAAGCAAGTTGACTGCTTCAAAGAAAGTGTGATTCTACCCGTTTCACCACTAACCTGAAATATCAAAATACAATTACATATTAGTTTACAACCAAATATATTTCTACTTTACAACTGTGCATATTCTTCCTTAAAATAGGTCACTGACATCAACTACACTACTCCGAACAGATTGCCCAATGTAAAAAGCTTCCTGTAAATCCAATTTCCGGTCTTCCATAGCCTGAAGCATAAGAATGCAGAGATTAAAATTTGGAATTAATACTGGAAAAAATCTTGTCACAAAATTCGTTACCTTATTTCGTGGAGAAAAGCCAGTTAAACGTCCTAGAAAGCGAACAAAACAACCTCTTTCTATTATGTTAGAAATGAATCCCTAGAAGAGAGAACAGATTGATAGAATGAGTTGAAGTTCAGAGCAAGAGAAATCAAATTGACACAACACTGATGTTTGACCAATGCTTGCATATATCAGCCACTTACATGGATAACAGAATATTGCTTTACTTGACTCAGGTCAGATGGAAGCACATGAGCCAAATTGATTAGAGATTGTTTTGCAGAGAGGATTAAATTTTGGCCTTCAATATCTGAAAATAGTGGGAGAAGAATTATCAAACCATAACATCCAAATCATGAATGAATTTACAGATGAAAAGGCTACCATTAAAAGAAAAGTTAGGTGTACTTGTGGGGAAAGCAGAAAGAAAACAAAAGAAAATGGGTCCAAACAATATTTTCAAAAAGTTCCAAATACTCTTAAAATCACATAAAGCAGCAAGTACAATCCACCTTTTCATAAAATGAAGCAAAACAGAACCAACTTAATGCAGCATTTCAAATTCTCCAATCACTTTACTGAGAGAACACTACAGGAAGTGTTTAAGAACATATATTATTGATAGTTGCAATGCATGCATTTATACACATAGTGAAAATAAGGGTAAATTACAAATTTGGTCCTTATAGTTTGGAGAAAGAATTTAGTATCTATAGTTTTAAAAGTTAGAACTTAGTCCTTATGGTTTAATAAAATCTCATAAATAGTTCATATGGTTTGATAAAATCCTCTGGATAATCCCTACACCGTAGGAACTATTTATGAAAGCTTTATCAAACCATAGGGACTAGATTCTAATTATAGACTATAGGAATTCTAACTTTATCCAAACTATAGGAACTAAATTTGCAATTTAACCCAGACAATAATATGCTAACAAGCACAAACATGAACACGAACCTTTAACCTCTTGATTCTAGATTTTTTTAATTTATAATTTATATACTATGCCGATATCAATATTTGAAACCTTGCTTGTATGTAACTACCCAATTACAAATAAGTGACCATAGGTCAATTTATAACCAACTACTAACAAATTACAAATATCCTAACGATATCTTTCAATATTTCCCTAGCGATGTTCTTAAAAGAAGATATTGATTTTTTCAAAATAAGAACTTTTAAACTTGAATTTGCAAAAGAATGTGAAATAATAAAACTACCCAGTACAAGGAGTTGATCAAATTGATATCCAGGCTTCAACACGGACTTCATCGAAGAGGCATGTGCTGCAAGTAAGCATCACTAATTAGGAAAATAAACAAAAGATAACATCCACAAGAAAGGAAAAATACACAATGTGCACGTTAAGGTAAAGGTCAATATATACCCTGATGATCTGACAGATGTTCCATGGATATTCTTCCCCTTGAGTAACCGGATCTATTAACATACAATGTTACATGGGTCTCAGTTATTTCATCAACCACACCCGTTACAATATGACCCAACTCAACCTTTGTGTCCTCAGATACCCTGTAATTGAGTTCTCCAATGATAATGACACCTGTCAGAACTTATGTTGCATGTAATAACAAATTCTCCATTTTTTTTTCTATAGAAGAAAATCATAAGAAAAATTAATTTTTTCTCTCAAAATGGCTAACTAGTGCCATTCTATTTTGCCTTTCCTATTTCCTAGTAGTTCCCATTCACAAGAAGTCAGGGTTTTTTCATCTTTCTAAAAAGGGGATACATAACTTTTCATTAAGGAAATGGAAAGAGAGTAATGCTCTAAATACAAAATAGTAAGCAAACAAAACAAAATCAATAAAAATCCTCAGAACAAGTATAAAAGACAACAAGAATCCCAGTAAAGACCTCGCCTATCTGGGACAGATATTTCAGTAACCTACTTCTATTTTTTTTATAAGAAACCAGAAACTTAATAGAAAGCAGCATTCCAATTAGAGACTATAAACAGTACATGATCACAAGAATTAACAAACGAATTATTTGTTCATGTACCAACTTGGCTACTTCTACAATTTCAGAGGCATATTTATAATGTTCTATATCCAATAGTTCCATATGTAGAAAGGAAATGACCATACTTATCTAAATATGAGGTAAACAGAATCAAACCTCGCAGGCTTCATTACAAAACTAAGGCTTATTCGCTTGGAGGAGGGAGTAGAACTTGTTATTCTACATTTGATGACTTGACCGATATGATATGTTGAACTTGGATCAGAACCAGGTTCTATTCCAAGCTCAAATCTGAATAAGAACGGGAAAAATTAGATTTACGATAACAAGCGAATAATTATTAGCTTCCGCAAATAGAATAGTAAAAAATAACTGTATACATGAATTTGCTACACGAGAATGTACAAAAATCTAATAGCATTAGCAACTTTCATTCCTCATTATAAATTCAAGCAATTTCACTTCAATTGAAGTTACTTCAAACAAAAGAACAGACAGGAAACCAACAGAGAAAATAACAATAATTATACACACCTAGGACTTTGAGTCAGTTGAGACAAAGAATAGGGTAGTAACGTAATTTCTATCTTGTGGCAGATGAAAACTTGGAACAAAGAAGATGGACAGAGTAAAGTTCACAATAGCCACATCTGGAATCAAAATATTTATTTTCTTCTTTTTTTTTTAAATGGAAACAAACTTTTTATTAATTCATAAATAGAAAGTACTTTTATTTTCTTTTTATATAAAAGACCAACTTTCATTAATAAAAAAAATAAAGGAATATAAAGGCATACAAAAAATTCAGCCTGCAAAAGGGAGCACCCTGGAAGAAGAATCTCCAATCTTCACCCCTCAAAAGGGAACAACTTTCATTGGATTTTTGGACCCCTAGAGAGATGCGTTAAAATTAGCTAGGGACCAAACAGTGAAAGGTTCCCTCTCCACCTCTCAAAAAAATCGCCCGTAAGTGCAATTCCATGAATAACCTATCAAATAAAGAACTTTACCTTCTTTGGGACTTCCACCTTCCAACAAGCAGAAAAACCCAATTCTATAAAGGAGGAGGGATCTCGTAAGTACTGAAAGAAAGATTTACGATAAATCCATCATAAGGGTTAAGACTCCAACAATAAAAATCCTTTCTCCCTTGCCTAACCACAACTTCCCCCAATAAAGAAAGGAGGGTCACAACCTCCGTCTAAAATCAAAATATTATAACTGCATTATATATTTGTTAGAAGGTTAATTGCTTATTTACTTATACATAGCCCAAAAAAAAGGTTTTTGTTTAATGAAAACTAACCTTTTAATGAAAAACAATGAAAAAAATACAAAGGCATCAAAAAATCCAAGCCCACAAAGGGAACATCACTAAAGTTGGAAGCTCCAAGACTACATCATGAAAGCCTAGAGAGGAACATAGCACCATAGCAAGGATCAAATATCACTCAAATCCCTCTTCATCCCCCTAACAACTGTATTATTCCTCTCCCTTAAAGACCTCACTACAAAGCACACACCCCAATTTGCCAAAAGAACCTCCTCTTCTCCCTAAACGATAGATGGAGAAGAAACTCACTGATCATCTCTCTTAAATCTTTGTGACGAGCTAATTGAATGCTAACAGCCTAAAAAAAGTAACTCCAAACTAACTGCACAAAATCATATCTCCATGTCTTCCTCCACATTCTGACAAAGAATGCAACAAAAGGGCCCAACCAATGAAGCCAACTTTCTTAACAGCCAATCAAGAGTATTAATGCTTTCACGCATAACCTACCAAACAAAGAACTTAACCTTCTTTGGAATTTTTATCTTCTACAGAAACAAAAAATTTAAAAAAAAAAAAAAAAAAAAGTTCCAACATCCAGTGAAAGAACTACAAAAAAAACCCCAAGGGAAGCTTAAAACAAACATCCTTTCTCTCAAGTCTAAACTCAAACTCTCTCATCAAAGACAATAGAGTTGAGACATCCACGTTTACCTATGAAACAACAGACGATAGGAACCAAATAAAAAAGAGAGTTATCAGCAACATAGGACTACTCATAGAGGAAAAATGGTATAAACAGAAGGAGACTTAGCACATAGGAATCTATCCCCCACTCACTTATCCACCCAAAAATATGCTTCCTTTCCATCACTCACGCATAATAAACAGGTAAGAAAGAAAGGGACTTCAATGGATATATCTTTCCACCCATTTTTAGACTGCTTTTTAACCCCACCAGACAACACTCAAAAGGATGAGATTCATAGTTGATCGCAATAATCCTATACCAAAGGGTTTAAGGCTCGAGGAGAAACGAAAAATCCATTTAGCCAACATGACTTTGTTACGAGTCCTTAAATTCTCGAATTCTAACCCCACAAGGTTCACTGGCTTCCCTATCACATCCCAGCTCACAAGATGCGAAAATGAAATGACAGTTCTTGTTACTACAATATGCAAATCTTGAAAATAGGCAAATTATAGTTAGTCAACCACAGAAAGATAATAAGTTCAAAAGCTATATGGATGCAGTATACAACTTGCCTAGGAGCAAAACCTTGAACCCCATTGTAAAACCTGACAAAGCAACCATGTTTTTCAATCTTCGTTATCCAGCCATGGGCCACTAATCCTGCAGTAGCATCAGCATATGAACTAAGAACCTCCAATTTTGATTTTACCTGTAAATTGGCATGTATCAGAATAACTAAGCAGATACTGATGTCCAAGTTATGACAAGAGCCTAATTTTAAAGTAGCTAGAACAAAACGAGTTGAATGTAATAATTACAGTCAATAAGATAGTGCAGACTGCAGAGTACAATAACAAATAGAATACTTGGTCTAGGATTATTTAATCAAAAACTATGATAATGGTATAATTGCAGGGTTTTAATGCACGTGCACGGAAGCAAAGCTCATGATACTCTTCAATTGCTAAAACTAAAACTGTCAAACTTAAGAAGTTTACATATTGTTCGTTTTCACATTTTTATTGGATGGAAAATTAAACTGAGAATAGACAGTATGGTTTACAATGCATGATGACCAGAAACGTGGAAAAAAGTGTGGGAAGATAGAAGTCCATTTAAACATGTAAAATAATGAAGCCTACAACATTGGAGCCCCCTAAGTATAGTAAAAAGAATCCTTGTTGTTTCTAACTAAAACTGTATATGACTGGGAAGTAACTAGTTGTTTCTAACTAAAACTGTATATGAGTAAATCAACAGAAGCTAATTAATAAGCTATAACCTGTAATTGATTAATAACAAAAAATATCAATGCAACTTTTTTTCAGAAAAGGAAAAAATACTTTTTACTGATTAAATGAAAAAAGAATGTAACTAACTAAACAGCATGTAAAGTACCACAATAGCCTAAATCACACTTAATCGTATTCTTTAAATTTTAAACAGAAACTGAACTTTTCATTGAGAGCTTAATGCTCAAAATACAGTGAGACAAAGAATATAAATACAAGAACAAAGAAACTTGGGATCAGCAGGGATGATAATTCAGTCTAACATACAGAAGACAACCAACTACGTGATTGCAGTACGTACATAAGCACTCCTCTCATCAACTATTTCTCTATCTCTATCTCGGTGTAAATTATGCTCCCCACTTTTGCAATTAAGCCTATCCGTAGTGTTTTTTTAAAGCTCAAGGCACAATAAAGCACAATAGTCTTCTGGGACTTAAGTGCAAGGCGCAAAAAAAGCCTATCCCCGCCCGGAGGACTTTTTAAAACACTGCCTATCCTCACTTATAGACTATAGTTCATCGGGATAGTTTTATGTACATCCATTGGATAGGAAGTTCTCTCTTTTTTGTGATTACATTCATGTCAATGAAATGATTTGTTTCCCATTTTAAAAAACTTAAAATTTAAATTAAAAAAAATATATTATTTAAAAAACCTGAAATTTCGTATCTGAAACTCCTGCCAAACTAATAAATAACAAATAAGAGCAACTATATTTATATGATTCAAGGACCCATATAAATACAGATCAAATAAAAGGAACATACGAGCGTCTTCTTGTGTGTAACAGTTATTCTCTTGGACTTGCAACCAAGCACACGGAAAATCAATTCAGCCCCAACCTGCATATTGGCATGGCAACAGAATTTGAAGTTCCAAAACTAAGAAACATTTCATGTAATCGTAGCACAATCAATATAGCTTCCTATGTAACACAGAACAATCCGCCACGTTGTCCATCAGAGAAAATAAGAGACGTTAACACCCTCAGTTTTTAAATTTTCATGGGCCATCTTTTTAAAAACAATAAATTATGACTATTTGAGCCAATTGGATGACTTATTGTAATCTCCTTTGCTTGGGACTTCACAATTTGTTGTAAATTCAAACCATCTCCAGAGCCATTTCTAGCCCTATATAAATATGAACTGAATAATAGATCCCCAGATGATTCCATGTACCCTATACTGATCTTTAAAAGTTATTCTATCTCTTGCCATATGTAACCAAAAATAGATTTTATGGAATGGAACAGTTCGAAATAATGACCTTGAATTTTTTCCGAGGTTTAGCAATTTCAAACTCAGACATGTGACTAAGAGGACACAGAGCTTTAAGACCGCCAGGAAATTGCACAATAGCACCAAAATCATCGACAACTATGACTTTAGCACGTATCAACGTCCCAGGCTTCACATCTGAGTAGGAAAACACTGGACCTTCAAAGGCACTGGCCTGTCAAAAATCAGAACATGTTCTATTATCAAATGAGCTCATATCAAATGGGTGCATCAATTTGTAAATGTAACCAACTGTGAACTAAGCAAAGAAAAAAGAAGGAATGAAAGAGGATGAAATAATAAAATGCCTTAATTACTTCCATAATCCAATGGTATAAAGCAACACCTCAAACAAAAACTATATCAACTATAATATCCTCCGATCATACTGTTGAAGAGGCTAGAACTCTAATTATTTGAGCGAAGTAGCAAAGGATATCTTGTTGAACTTTGAGGTCATGGTTATTAACTTAGAAAATGAAAAATTGGAGGAAGAAATGAGAAGTAAAGTGGTCAAAAAAAAAAAAGAAAAAAAAAAGATGAAAACACATTATCATTCCACTATCAAGTTAATCCTTCAAGGTGGAAAATTGTTTAATTGGAAAACCTTAATGATAATGACGAGGTTTTGTAAGAGAGGATGAAACTGAAAAAGAGACAACTTAACTTCAGTATCAGATTAGGAGTGTCCAGATTCTTAACAAAATCTATTCGTGACTATAATAAAAGATTCCAGTAATTTTTTTTCTGAGAAAAATAAAATATGGAAGGCAATCACGTGTATTTGGGTTCTAATAAGCCCTTGGATTAGATGGTTTTACATTTACTTCAGAAGTCTCTTAGAAATCTAGGAAAATCGCTAAACAAGAAACTTGGAGTGTTCCAAGATTTGTTTGAGAATCATCATTCAGAGTAAGAGCTCTAACAAAATAATAATAATAATAATAATAAAAAACAAGCCAAATGTTATCTTAGTTTGAAATATGGTCAAGAAGTTTATCTAAGATTTGTTTTTGTAAGTTCACTAAACCACTCTACATTTGACCATTATTTTATGAGGCTGCTTTTGTTTCTCTCTTTCATTTTCAGGTTGGTTCCTTGTGGACATTTTCTCTCTTCGGCTCACAGGATAGTGGACACCCCTCCAAGAATGAGAAAAAGGCCTCTTTGGCTCAACTTCTCTAGGACTTTCCTCCGGCTAACGTGGTTTTGAAAGAAATGCTCAGATCTTCAAGAACAGAGTTTTGATAGTTTTAACACACTGCCTTTTAAACACTTCACATGGTGTAAATTGTCCCCACCCACCCCCCCTCCCTCCCTCCCTCCCTCCAACTACAGGTTAACTGATTTTATTCTCTTGACCATGTTTCATCTTCTTCTCATTCTTTTACACGTTTTTCCAATATAAAGTTGCATCTTACCAAACAATTAAAGCTGACAACCTAGTGATTGATGGATATCATATTAGTGTTGCTTCATTTTTCGTAAAGTTTGAGTTGGCAATTTGGCCACTCTTACCCATACAAATCAAAGAACCGCCCTCATAGACAGGAATTCCCAGCTCACTCAGGATTAAGGTCATGTCACCTATGGTCATTTTAGTGAAATGTAAGTCTCAATTATCAACGACGCTATATAAAAAGAGTAATCATCTCATGGCTCGGTCTTATAAAAACTCTTTGTATAGGACACTCCCGCTCGCATGTCTCCACATGAATAGTCAGAATCATTTTGTAGTACTTTACAACACTTGTAAACATCTACAAAGCGGGTTGTATCCATAGTGTCAACAGGATAAAGTATCTCTCCTTTATCCATCTACTACAAACATTTAGGTTATTACTTAAGGTATGATCCACTTGTATGTCTCACATACATGCTTAAGTTACATGAAATAACCACGGATCTTAATTTATTAGATTTGAGTAAATGCTTATAAAACAATATTTATTTTATTAATAAAAATATGTTTACAGAGGTGTTTACAAACTACGAGACCACCAGGAGAATTAGGACACCAATCCCAACAATCTCCCACTTGTCGTAATGCCTCGGGAGACTAATGTACAATACATAAAAATAGTATAATATACAATAAATTAGGGTATACTCTATACCTAGTATCATCTCCCACTTGCCTAGACAAGGTGCCACATGTCCCGCAGACCCAGACTCTTCAGATGACCCTCGAACACTTTAGCCGTGAGAGCCTTTATAAACGGATCAGCAACATTGTGCTTCGACGTGATCTTTGTGGCTATCATATCATCGTGATGTACAATCTCCCTGATCAAATGATACTTCTGTTCGATATTCTTGTCTCTTCAGTGACTCCGAGGTTCCTTTGAATTTTCCATAGCCCCGCTGTTATCACAATAGAGAGTGATCGACAAAGACATATTTGGAACAACTTCCAAATCTATGAGGAACTTCCTAAGCAAAACAGCCTCTTTAGCTGCTTCACAAGCGATTACGTATTCGGCTTCCATAGTTGAGTTTGCGATGCATCCTTGCTTGATGCTTCAGTAAACTACAACTCCTTCATTCAGAGTGAACATTGACCCTGATGTCGATTTCTGAGAATCTCTATCATTCTGAAAGTCAGAGTCTATGTATCCTGTAAGGATCAAATCCTTATCTCTATACATAAACATATAGTCTCTCGTTCTCCGAAGATACTTGAGAATCTTTTTGATCACCGTCCATTGATCAATCCTAGATTGGACTAATATCGATTGGCAATCCCTACTGCATAGCAAATGTCAGGTCTAGTACATAACATTACATATATGAGGCTACCAACAGCCGATGCATAGGGAATCCATCTCATTTCCTCAACCTCTTGAGGTGTCTTAGGACACTATTCCTTAGACAAAACAATTGCATGCCTGAAGGGTAATAAACCCCTTTTGGAATTCTGCATCGAGTACCTGATCAACATCTTGTCCATGTACGATACCTGAGATAAGGCCAACCTTTTGTTTTTACGATCCCGAATGATCTGGATACCTAGAATAAACTACACCTCTCCTAAATCTTTCATTTGGAATTGGGCGGCTAGCCACTTCTTAATGTCAGCTAGAAAACCTACATCATTCCCAAGGAGTAGGATATCTTCCAATACAACACTAGGAAAGCTACTTAACTGTTGATGATTTTTTTGTAAACACAAATCTCATCAACATTTTGATCAAAGCCAAATGATTTGATTGCACTATCAAATCGAATGTTCCAAGATCTAGATGCTTGTTTTAACCCATAAATGAACCTATTAAGCTTGCAAACTTTTTGCTCTTGATCTGGGTCAATGAATCCCTCTGGTTGAACCATATAGATGGTCTTCTCAAGATTACCATTCAGAAAGGAAGTCTTGATGTCTATTTGCCATATCTCATAATCATAAAATATGGCTGTGGACAGGAGAATCCTGATAGACTTCAACATGACAACAAGTGAGAAAGTTTTCTCATCGTCCACTCCCTCGACCTGGGTATAACCCTTTGCCCGAGTCTAGCCTTAAAGGTCTGCACCTTTCCATCTACACCTTGTTTTCTCTTATAGATCTACTTACACCCTATAGGTTTTACCCCATCAGGCTGATCCATAAGTTTCCAGACGGAATTAGAGTACGTAGACTTCATTTCCTGATTCATGACTTTAATCCACTCATTTTGTCAACATCCTCTAGTGCTTGCTTATAAGTCAATGGATCCTCAACTCCATCATCAGACATGATGTTTTGATCTTCAGTCAAACCCATGTAACGTTCTAGTGGGTTCACAACCCTCCCACTACGTCGAGGCAGTCTCAACTCTTGAGATGGTTGACTAGATGAAGTGACATCAACAACTTTTGCTAATCTATCAGTCTGTTCAACAACTCTTGTTGATCTCTCAGTAGTCTCATTAGAAATCTCATTTAAAACAAGCTTACTTCGTGGTTTATGATCCCTTATGTGGTCTTCTTCCAAGAAGATAGTATTTGTCGATACAAACACCTTGTTCTCACTTGGATTATAGAAGTACCCACCCCAACTTTCGAACGCGATTCCAACTTTTTAGGGTTAGCCATTAGCACGTGGGCTGGATGGTAACTTGTAGAAATACAAGTTATTTTTTCTCTTAAGTTGGAACAACTAAGGTTTTTAATGATAAATTCTCCTCATTTTTAGAAGAAACGCATGGATTTATTCAAACATTAGCAAACTCAAGAAAAGAAGTTTTATTACTAAATATCGCGGCAATAACGCATCGTATTACAGGATTTCAACGCAAGGATTAACGCTAACGCATTAGAAAAGTGATAACTTGTAGAAATACAATTTATTTATGCCACATTATCTAGATATTGCATCCAAAAGTTAGTGAATATGCGCCGATTGTATGAAAATTAGCCTAGTATTACAATAATTATAAATGTTTGCAATTATACCCACTAACACCATAAAGATGGAAGACAAGCCGAACTTTACTCTATTTTGTAGGAGACCAAGTCACCGCTTGCGCTCAAGGCTCACGAGAAACTGATCAACGCATCTCTGTTACATTGCGCCCGTCAATCAACAATGAAGAGATGATTACCGCAATGACGGCGTAATGCGACAGTCGGTCCAGAGCTGTATTTCAACCGCATGCGGTAATAAAAACAACACCACATGCGAATCCACAATCGAAAGATGTAGCTGAGCAACGCAAAAACGGAGGATTGAGACACATGTACAACTAACGGTTGTGCAGAATTGACGGTCTGATTGCATAACAGAAGGAATAATATCCCTACATCTTCAGAATTACCATAACCATCAGTGGGGACCACAAGGCCGGAGTCAAAGATCTGCACCTATAAATACCCCATTAATTTCAGAGAAAAAGGATGCTACGGGATATGGGGTAAATGCTGCAAAACTGTTGAGAGAAAAGGTTGAGCTGAGTGCTTAAGTGAAGAAATCCGGGAAGAAGACGAGATAAGGTCGAGAGGTGAATCTCAGATTTAATCTGCCAAACACCCGATTGAAAGCTCTGTGCAAAGATCCCTGCTATCGGTGGAGCAAGCCTTAGAGGAAAGCTCTTCCTACCATCAAATCCATCCTATCCGGCAAGTAGATCTCCATCGAATCAGTGCCAAGACATTGGCCTTTGTTTGTATCTGTTCTATCTCTTTCATCGTTGTATTTCACGTTCTCTTTATCTCTTCATTCACACACCATGTATCAAACGTTTAATAGAGATATTAAATGTTTTGATAGCTTTCATTTATCATTTTCTGTCTATTTTCGTTCACCCGTCAATCACTTTCTTCATGATGTCTTCTTAATTCCCTGATAAGCAATATGAATTAACCAATTATGCCATTTCGACCTATCGAGAGAAGGTCAAAAGAATGCGTTAACTAAAGCGAGTAGTACTTACAGACATGGAAGCAACGGTTTGTTCATTACGTTAGTCTCTGTTTCACCATAGACATATGGGAGTGCGACCGATCACTGAAAGGTGTACGCCAAGAGAAGAGGGGAACAACATTTGTAGCTTCAACGCAATTGAGAACTTGTGTTGTTTATATTATTTGTCTTTCTCTTTCTATTCTGTTCATAAGACTTATCGTCGCATTCCACGTCTTTGCACAACTTTCACAGCCAGCTTTGACCCCAACATTTTGTAACATGAAGCCTGTATCTTGTATCATCTAGCTTAGGTTTATTGTATTTCATTTTATTATCGCATCTTTACTGCTTTACTTTATTTTATCGCAATTTATATACCTGCACAAACACATTTTTAAAGATTAAAAACCTGGTTGCATATATCATGAACATACAACAATAACCTAAATCAGTCCCCGTGTTCGACCTCGGATCACACCAAGAAACTTGCGGTGGAATTACACTTGGTTCTATCATAAGAAAACTTGTGACAACACATGGCATACTACGTGAACGTCAATAATTAACGCATATTTAGAAGTAGTATTGCATCATTTCGAGCATAGAACATCATCAATCTTACCTATCAAAACCTGCGTTACAAGTTTATGGCGCCATTGTCAGGGACTTGGTTAACGGTTTATTGTTTGAGTGTGTTTTTGGTATTTTGCAGGACAGATCTCATTGTACTGGTTGTTCAACATGGAGAGCAGCCTAACAGTTTATCAGTCCTAGTACTGAACCAAAATTTATAATTGACCCTGAGATCGAGTGAACTTTTCGCGCAAGGACACGTCAGAACCGAATTAGGCGAAAGAAGGCAGCCAACATGGTGGACAATAACGATAACGCGGTGCCAGCTGTGAACCAAGGGGCTGTTAGACTGGCTCAGGATCCTGTCTTCCTGGTGGCTGATCGCAACATCCCAATGCGTAATTATGCGGCACCCAATTTGTATGATTTTTGGCCTGGAATCTCAAGGCTGACTGTGAAAGAAAACGTGCGTTTTGAAATTAAGCTGGTCATGTTGCAGATGATTCAAAATGTCGGGCAGTTCGGGGGTTTACAAGGTGAAGATCCACATGCCCATCTGACTAGCTTTGTCGAGATGTGCAACAATTTTTCCTTACCTGCCGTGACCCTAGAAAATATAAGATTGTATCTGTTCCCTTACATCTTAAGGGACGAGGCTAAGAGGTGGGCTTACTCACTAGAGCCAAATGAGATCACTTCATGGGATCAATTGGTGGAGTGGTTCATGAAGAAGTTCTTCACACATGTCGTCAACGCAAGGCGATGAAAGGATGTGTTGAACTTTGAACAGAAGGAAAATGAGACCCTTAGCACCGCCTGGGTGCGATTCAGGAGACTGGTGAAAAACTGCCCGCATATCGGGATTCTCGATTGCGTCTTGATGGAAACATTTTACAATGGCCTGAACAGAGGAATGTAGGATGTTCCTGATGCCTCCGCGGCAGGAGGTTTTATGGATAAGACATACATAGAGGCCAAAGTCATCCTCGACTGCATCTCGCAAAATATGGATGATTGGATCGACGATGGTTATGGAGGCCGAGGCGCTGATAGAAGGAAAACTGAAACAACCATTGTCCCTGCGGAGACAATGACCATATTGGCCTCGTAGATGGCCACGGTGACCTCGATCCTTCAGTCAATGGCAATCAACCAAGGAGCCATTGCTCCACAATCAGCGCAACCCGTTGCACCAGCTCAAGTGGCCGCAATCAGTTGCGTCAATTGTGGAGGGGCTCACGGAGCTGATGTGTGTCCATTGAACCTTCAGCAAGTGTGTGCTATTTAGAGCAACCCCTTCAGCAACACCTATAATCCGGGCTGGAGAAGCCATCCTAACTTCGGTTGGGGAGGCAATCCTAACCTACGGGGGCCAGTGAACCATCAAGAGGGCAGTAGAGGAAATCCCCCTTTTCACCACAACCAAGGGCAATCAAGACCGCATAACCAGCAACCATCATCGTCTAACACCTCAGGTGGCTCGTTAGAGACGCTGCTGAAGCAGTATATGGATAAAAATGATGCAGTGATGCAAACACAAGCATCTTCTATAAGGAATCTGGAGATCCAAGTGGGCCAGCTGTCCTCTGAGCTAAGAAGTCGAACACCGGGAACATTGCCTAGCAATTCAGAAGCCCCAGGATCTACAGGAAGGAGCAATGTCCTTAAGACATTGAGCAGGCAAGCCTGATCGCCTGCGGAGATGTGGATTGCGATCGCCCAGGATAATGCAATTTTTGGTCCATATCTTAATACTATGTTTACTGCTTTATTGAATTTCTGTCTCTTTAAATTCTGAATTCTGTCTTCAATTCTTCATTTAATTCAATTTTGACTTTATGAATTTATTTCTTCATTCACTTTTATGCATTTAATTCTATCTCGTCTTTAATTCTTTGACTTTTTTTTTTGTAATCAATGCGTTGTGCTTTAATTGGTAAATGATTGAGTAATAAAGGAAAATCTATTGCCATAAGTCACAACACTTGTGCTGATGAAAATTATAAAATAAAAATAATAAAACAATTAACAACAAGAAAGCAAGACGACAATGGACGCATCCTAACCCAATTAGGAATGCTTTGCGTTCAACTGGATTGAGTTGAGGGGTGTGTTGCACTCGCATGTGTCCTTTGCCCGTCCTTAGCCAAATGCACTATATTGAGGTATCCTTCAGAAATGTGTTAGTTAAGGGGTGTGTTGCGGGGACATATGCGCTGTTGCCCGTCCTCTGCAAAGATACAGTTGCGTTGGTGAGCACAATGCGTTATTCTTTTTCATGTGTCCATTCAAATAAAATATTAAAGAAAATGTGGCAATTTGGGAAGAAGTTAAGTCGATTCGTATCCCCAAGCAATTATGACTTGGCAGACGAAAGGACACTTTTTCTAAAATTCCATAAATGAGGGAGGTGGAACGACGCACCTGTTGAGCTGCTCGAGGTCAGTTGCTGCAAAAATCGCGTGGTCCTCTCCACGACCCAACCTATAAATACGACCTCCTCCTTCATTGGAAACCCTTTACCTCACTTTGGCAAACCAGAAACCTTAAGCGTCTTGCATCCCAAACCTTTCTTTCTCCCCAGCAGCTCGAGTTTTTACTAGACCTTTCCAAGCTCGTATCCATGGCTAACCAAACCCCAAACCAATCCGTTTCACCTTCCACCCCTGATCAAGTAACCATGCGAGAGGCAACATTCCTGGCTGCCAGTCGCAGGCTTGCCGCCCAAGCCCATACAATCCTCAGGCTCGTCGGAAGATCCCGGAGAAATTCCTTGCCCGTTAGGCCTCCTGTGTTCAAGAGAGGAGGAAGCACCGAGAGCATGCCTAGGTCAACACCTGCCATCTCCACTGAAAGCAAAAGGGAAAGACGAGATGATACGGAGGTGTTTGGCAACATCCTAAGTACCTTGGAGCAAGGAGGTGGACTGCCCGAGGCAGGGGATGTAAACCAACCTCCAAGAAGAAAAGAAGAGGAAATTGGTGGTGGAAGAAGTGGTGGTTGAAGAAGAAGAAAAGAAGAATGATGTTCTGGTCCCGGAGACTCAGGAGGCAACTGTCATCACAGAAATTTATGACGAAGCTCCAAAAAGAAAATAAGAGGAAATTTCGATCAAGTAAAGAGAAGAAGAAGAGATCGCAGTCGAGGAGGCCAAAGAAGCAGAGGTTACATTAGTGACCTCTGACATTGCGATGGAGGAGTTTGCAAGGGATGCGCAGCTAGAAGAGGCTAAGAAGGAAGATAAGAAGAGAGGAAAGCAGCCAGAAAAGGCTGATAAGGAAGATAAGAAGAAGAAGAAGAGCAAGGGAAAAAAGGCTAGAGGGGCGGAGTATTCACGTCATCTCAAGGCAAGAAAGAACAAAGAGCAAAAGGATGATAATGAAGATGAAGAGGCGAAGAAGGAAAGGAAGAAGAAGGAGAAAGAGGAGAGAAGATTGAGCCGACATGAGAAAAGGCGCCTGAGAGAAGAAGAAGGAGCAAGACAGAGGGCTACGAACCCTGAGAATGATGGAGAATCAACCTCCGTAAGGGAGGATAGGGGGGAAACGACACAGTTAATGGAATCGACGCAACCCATACTAACGTAAATAGTTGTGACCGAAGAATGAGAAGAAGCAGAGGGAACCCCCCTAATGTGGCGTTGCAAGGAGAATGCGCCGCAAGGGTCCATAATTGACCCTCAAAGATTAATTTTGGCATTGGAAGAGAAAGAGAGAAAAAGAAAAGAAGAGAAGGAGAAGCAAGAAAAGATGGAAAGGGGCAAGCTCATCATCGCAGAGGGGGATAGAATAAGAAGATTAGAGTTTGATGCAATGCGACGTAACAATGAGCTTGCCACACTTGAAGGGATCCGGAAGCACGAGGAGGAACAACGTCTGTTGCTGACCTCTGAGTAATTCGAAGAAGAGTTTGCGAGAGAAGAAAAAGAAGAAGAAGAAGAAGAAGAGAGAAGGAAGATGGAAGAAGAGGACAGATTGTTGTTTGAGGAGAAGAGAAAGAAGTGTGAAGCCAACAAACGGCGCTTATTTAAGAGCAAGGGCAAAGAGCTCGCTGAGCGCGAGAAAGAAGAGTAACGCATAGAGTGGGAAAAGAGAGAACGACAAGTAGCCCGCCTTGCGTTGGAAAAAGGCAAGGCTATAGCAGAAAGCAATGAACCCATAGCGGCCGAGAAGCGATCATCAAAGAAAAAGAAGAACGATGATATGTTGATTGAGATGGGCTTCTATCCTGTGCCGAATCCACTACCTGACCTCATCACAAGTGTAATTATGGAGCATGGGTGGGACACATTCTGCTAGTGCCTATCCATCATAGTGCCTCAGGTAGTGCGAAGCTTTTACTACAGGTGCTTACATGAAAATAGGGATGCGGTGACCTTTGAGGGAGAGACAGTATCCTTCAACGCAAGGGACATCAATGAAATTTATCAAATGGACAACCCTGATGCGCCAGGGAACAAGATTAATGATGATCCCACAGAAGAGTAGATGGAGGACGCATTGAAGATACTAATGCAATCGGGCACGAAGTGGTCAGTCGCACTCAAAGGCATCTACACCCTGGAGTCCAAGTCCTTGCTGCTGGAAGGAAGGCTCTGGGTTTATTTGGTCAAGAAGTGACTGATCCCAACGACGCACGACAGAACTGTATCAAGGGATCGGGTCATGGCCGCGTACTGCATAGCCCGCGACATTTCTATCGACGTAGGACAGTTGATTGCGAGGCAGATCAAAGCATTAATGGGGCATGTTCGGGGGCAGTACTTCTTCCCGTGGATCATTTCAAGTCTATGCCTGTCTATGGGTGTAGGCGTTGATGAGGAACCCATGCCAGAAGTCCACGGCCTCATCAACATAAAAATCTTGAGGATGCTCCTCAAAGATTCTCCACACTGCCTCGAGCTGCCAGTAAAGAGGCCTGCGATCGATTTGAATGCGTCGCTGGAACCCAGACCAAAAAGAAAACGAAGAGAGGATAAGGGAAAAGAGAAGGTCTAGGAGTCACCAATGCAAAATCCTGAACCTATGGACCCTCTTCCCTTAGTCATCTGGCCTCCAAGCCCTCCGAGCCTGCTAGTGCAACCTTCTTCCCCCTTACACGAGCATTTTACAAACCTTCTTCTTGTCCCCAACTCTCCCGTTTACCCAACAGCCCCACCTTCACCATTAGCATCATCACCACAACCCACCATTCCACCGCCGCAAGTTGATGATCCACACGGTTTGGGTGAA
>NW_028327078.1:0-1568 GCF_027475165.1 Benincasa hispida
TGTTTTTCCTTCATTTGCTTGCTAAATTCCTTTTAATTAAAAGCAATTAGAGTGTAATTAGATCCTTATTCCACTTCGTATGTCTCGTGTTCCATCATATACATCACAAGCGTTCTTACAAAATTGTTTACAAACTATAGGACACAAGACTTTAGGGCACAAACCCCAACAATCTCCCACTTTTCCTAAAGCAAAGTGAAATAAACAGGTACAAAACAATAAACTAGGGCATATAAACACAATGAAACAAAATCTCCCACTTGTCCTAGTCTAGCTGCGGGCGGTCCTGTAGACCTATGCTCTGAAGGTGACCCTCAAACATTGTAGCCGTGAGAGCCTTCATAAATGGATCAACAACGTTTTGCTCTAAGGTGATCTTTGTGATGATCACGTTTCCTCGATGCACTATCTTGCAGATCAGATGATACTTCCACTCTATGTGTTTGTCATGCCTGTGACTCCTGGGCTCCTTCGAGTTCACCATAGCACTACTATTGTGACAATAGAGGGTAATGAGCCTAGACATATCTGGAACAAATTCCAACTCTGTTAAGAACTTCCTAAGTAAGATGGCCTTTTTAGAACCTCCACAAGCCGCTACTTACTCGGCCTCCATCATGGAGTCGGCGATTCATCCCTGTTTAGTGCTCTGCCACACTACAGCTCCTCTGTTAAGAGTAAATACTGAACCTAAAGTGCACTTTCTAGGGTTTCGGGTTTCGGGTTTTCGGGGCTGGGGGTTCGGGGCTGGGGGCTTGGGGCTGGCGGTTGAGGGTTTAGGGTTTAGGGTTTAGGGTTTAGGGTTTAGGGTTTAGGGTTTAGGGTTTAGGGTTTAGGGTTTAGGGTTTAGGGTTTAGGGTTTAGGGTTTAGGGTTTAGGGTTTAGGGTTTAGGGTTTAGGGTTTAGGGTTTAGGGTTTAGGGTTTAGGGTTTAGGGTTTAGGGTTTAGGGTTTAGGGTTTAGGGTTTAGGGTTTAGGGTTTAGGGTTTAGGGTTTAGGGTTTAGGGTTTAGGGTTTAGGGTTTAGGGTTTAGGGTTTAGGGTTTAGGGTTTAGGGTTTAGGGTTTAGGGTTTAGGGTTTAGGGTTTAGGGTTTAGGGTTTAGGGTTTAGGGTTTAGGGTTTAGGGTTTAGGGTTTAGGGTTTAGGGTTTAGGGGGTTTAGGGTTTAGGGTTTAGGGTTTAGGGTTTAGGGTTTAGGGTTTAGGGTTTAGGGTTTAGGGTTTAGGGTTTAGGGTTTAGGGTTTAGGGTTTAGGGTTTAGGGTTTAGGGTTTAGGGTTTAGGGTTTAGGGTTTAGGGTTTAGGGTTTAGGGTTTAGGGTTTAGGGTTTAGGGTTTAGGGTTAGGGTTTAGGGTTTAGGGTTTAGGGTTTAGGGTTTAGGGTTTAGGGTTTAGGGTTTAGGGTTTAGGGTTTAGGGTTTAGGGTTTAGGGTTTAGGGTTTAGGGTTTAGGGTTTAGGGTTTAGGGTTTAGGGTTTAGGGTTTAGGGTTTAGGGTTGAGGGTTTAGGGTTTAGGGTTTAGGGTTGAGGGTTTAGGGTTTAGGGTTTAGGGTTTAGGGTTTAGGGTTTAGGGT
>NW_028327079.1:0-34427 GCF_027475165.1 Benincasa hispida
TAGTCCACCCCATATGTTTGAGTGAACCCTTTCGCGACTAATATGGCCTTATATCTGTCGAGAGTCCCATCAGATTTGTACTTGACTGTGAACACCCACTTGCACCCGACGGTTTTATGACCTCTAGGAAGAACAACTAGATCCCATGTTTTGTTGGTCTTGAGAGCCCACATTTCTTCCAAGACTACAGTTCGCCATTCAGGAATTTCCAGATCCTTGTACACATTTTCTGGAATAGTCACAGTGTCCAGACTAGTGGTGAAGGCCCTAAATCTTGTTGACAAGCTACTGTAAGATAAGAAGCTTTTCATAGAGTACTTGGTGCAGGACCTTGTTCCCTTTCGCAGGGCAATTAGTAAGTCAAGGATGGCATCAATTTCACTGGTCTTGTTACCTTTTTCCTCTGTATTCATCTGCTGCACATTTTCAGTCTCCTGAACATCATCAAGGGAAAATTCATTACTCTCATCCTCCCTAATTTTGTCAGGAGTCGTTGCATCATCAATGTTCACTGCATTACTTTCAACAGAGTTATTATTATCAAGAATATGGTTACCTTGAGTTGGCTCTGGTTCTGACTCTTGAACACTATTTCCTTTCGTAGATTCTTCCGATAGTAGGTTACCCAAGGAACTTGTTTTGTAGGAAGGATAGGATTGTCAGGAATAGGAGGGCCAGGATTAGTGTTCAGGAATTGGTTCAAGAAACAAGTCTACAGGAATGGAATAAGTGGATGACGTGTTAGTCTCTTCACTCGAAGTCTCCCCCTGAAGAGGACTAACAGGAAAGAAAGGTTTATCTTCTTGAAAGATAGCATCCATGGTGATAAAGTACTTACGAGAAGATGACTGATAACATTTGTAGCCCCGTTGATGGAGCGAATACCTAACAAAGATACATTTTTTAGCCCTAGGAGCGAATTTACTGTGAGAACCATGATTATGAACAAACACAGTACACCCAAACACCCGAAGAGGAACATCTGGGAAAAGTCAGGTAGAAGAGAAGGATTATTTGAATTGGGCTAAGGGAGTCTGGAACTTGAGAACATGGGAAGGCATTCGATTAATGAGATAAGCTGCAGTGAGTACAACATCGCCCCATAGGTATAAGGGTATAGATGCAGGAATCATAAATGCCCGAGCAACTCAATAAGATGACGATTTTTCCGTTCGGCCACCCCATTTTGTTGTGGGGTATAGGCACAGGAGTTCTGGTGGATGATACCTTTAGAATTTAAAAACTCACGAAGAGACTGATTAACAAACTCACGGCCATTGTCACTCCGAAGAATAGCAATTTTGGTATTGAACTAGGTTTCGCCCATGGTGTAGAATTGTTGAAAGACTGTAGTCACTTCAGACTTATCCGTAAGAAGGAACACCCATGTAAGACGAGTGTGATCATCTATGAAGGTGACAAACCACCGCTTACCTAACATGGTTGTGATATTAGATGGGCCCCACACATCACTATGTATCAAGTGGAAAGGTTGGGAAGGTTTATAAGGCTGGGCATTAAAAGACACCAAGGGTTGTTTTGCACGAATACACACATCGCAAGATAAAGATGAAATATTAACATTACGAAATAAATGGGGTAATAAATACTTCATATAATGAAAATTCGGATGTCCAAGACGAAAATGCCATACAGGAAATCAGTTTCAGAAATAGTAAGGGAAGATAGTAAACAAGTGCTAGACAAACTCCTAGATGAAGCATCCTCCGAGAGGAAGTAGAGCCCCTTACTATGCCGGGCAATGCCAATCGTCTTCCCCGAGCTCAGGTCCTGAAACAAAACATTATCCGGTGAGAAAATGACATTACAATTCAGATCTCTGGTTATTTTACTGACAGATAGCAGATTATAAGATATCTTTGGCACATGCAAAACATTCTATAAAATCAACCCTTTAATAGGAGATAAGTGATCTTTTCCAGCAACGGAAGCAAATGACCCATCTGCAATTCGTATTTCTCTCGTTTCCCGCACTTGGATAATAAGAGAGGAATTGATCAGATGATCCAGTTAGGTGATCCGTTGCTCCTGAGTCAAGGATCCACGATCCATCCCCTTCAACCAAGAAGCTAAAGGACTGAGAAGTACCTGATTATGCGACATTGCCGATTCCAACCATGTTTGACTCTACCTAGCTAGTGGCTGATGATGTACCATCCTCTGTTTCACTGAAAAGGGCCCGACCGGTTTTTGACTTATCATTTGCAGACCGTCGCTTGCCATTCGGTGGGCGACCATGTAACTTCCAGCATTGATCTTTGGTGTGCCACGATTTCTTACAGTGCTCAACAGGACAATTCCACACAACTTCACAGCACAAGTTAATTTCTTGCCACAATAGGGAGAATTTATTGAAATAAGACGTTACGTCAAGGGTCCCTTGTTTGCACTCATGAACATGTTTCTTCAAGGTATAAAGACGTGAGACATTTTTCCTTTGTGAATAGAGCTTCTGGACAACTTCCCAAATATCCCAAGCTGAGGCTGAGTATAGAAGTGGCTTCCTGATCTGGGGTTCCATGCTGTTTATCATAATTGAGCGAAGAAGAGAGTCCTCTCCTTTCCATATACGTTCCTGGGGGTCATCGGGGTTTGGTTTTGGTATTTCTCCAATTAGATATCCAAACTTATGACGTCCCTCAAGGACCATTCTTACGAATTGGGACCAGGAAAAGTAATTCTCAACGTTAAGTTTCTCACTAATAGACATCCCTGCATAATTCCCCACATAAACATAATATTTGCTACAGGTAAATTAGAGTAAGCATTTACCGGTGTTTCTGAGCATAAAGAGAAGTCTGAATGTGGATGAAAACCAGTTGTAGGATTTGTCGTGGATCTAAGGGTCGATATTTGTTGCTGTAAGTTTTCCAACTGCTGTTCAAAACCAACGGTTCTGCCAGAATTTTCCATAGGTTAGTTTTGCCCATAGATCCCTGGAAAGGTAGCTTCATTTTGGCTCGAGAACGTACCAAATGACGAGCTTAGAACAGGCTGACTGTACTGGCTCGGTTGGACCAGATTTGGCTGAACCCGGTTCGATTGAACAGGGTTTGGTTGAACTAGTTGGTTCGGCTGGACCAGCTGGGAAGAGTGGGTCATCCACGATCGGTCTGGAATGTATGCTAGGGTCAGCGATTGACCTGAAAACGGAGGCTGGAAATCAGCTGAAGATCTCCAATCCGTGCAGTACTGTTGGGCTGTGCAAAACCTCCCGAGGCTGGTGATTTTCCGTGCATCGGTGGGTTTTGAGGCAAAAAACAGCGGAAATCAGATGGGTCGCGATCGATCGAAGCTTGTTTCGATCTTTTGGTCTGGTTGAAGCTGTATTGATGAGATCTGTTGGTCTGTGCGTCATGGATGGGCTCGAGACTAGTTGCTGACCAGGTCTGGGAGCTCCGATGGTCGGATCGGCAAAGGAAGTCCACTGGGTACAGATATGAGGATCGGGTCGGGTCTGGCTGGAGACTGAATCAGACATGGATTTGAGGAGTTGAAGTAAAGCAGCGTGAAAATAATCCTCAATGACTTCTCTTATGGCTGCAACAACTTCAGTGTTCATGGATCCCTTCGTTCCAGTGGAGGTTTCTGTTGGAGTCTCTGATTTGTTCTCATTAATGATGGCCAGGGCTTGGTTGCCATGCTCTGATACCATATTGAAAAAGAAGAGAATAACAGAAACACGGATTTACGTGAAAACCCTAGATCAGGGAGAAAAACCACGATAAGAGAATTTTTATTCTTTTAATTTGCTGATACACAGTACTCAATACAGGACAGGTATAAATAACCAAACAGAGAGAAACCCTAGACAGTAGACACTGAGTAAAAGACTAAAACACCCTTAGGGCTAAAACACCATTTCAACAATTTTAACTAATAGGACCTAAAAGGTAGCCGAAAGACCAAAACTGTGTCATGTGCCACTTAAGGCCTTTTCCATATCATGTGCTTTTTCTTAACATGTGCCTTTTCAGGACATCTTTTTCGTGTCATGTACAATCCAGAATCTATGCATATTATGTGTCTTTCAGGTTAATCGTGACATGTGCCTTTTCAGGCGAGTGTGTGACAAGCAAATGTATCATGTGTCTGGATTGTGGGTTGTATCATGTACCTTTCCAGGAAAGTCATGTCATGTGTCTTTCCGAGCAAATTGTGTCATATGCGTGGAAGGCGAGTCATGTCGTAGTTTACCATGTTTAAAAGTTTCATGTAACATGCACATGCAAGTCCCACATAAAATTCACATGTAATCACATAATATCATGGTTCATGCAAAACTTGTGTACATGCTTATCAATCAAAATTTATATAGTCAATCATATAAAAAAAATCATGCTCTAATCATCATACATAACAAACATTATCCATCAATTTTCCTGGCACGAGGATATTTTGGTAGTAAAGCTACTTACCTCGAATTCAAGCCCAACTAACAAAAAAAAAAAAAAGTTATTTTCTTCTTGAAATAGAATAATCTTAGGTCAAACCCCTAAAAGTTTAAGCTTAATTTGAAATCACTCTCAAACTCTACAAACAATTTCCAACTAAACACCAACCAAACTTATCATAGTTATTTAGAGACTAAATCAGAACACAAATCTCATTCTCCTCCAAAGAATTTATCCAAGTCAAAACTTGATCCATGATCGAATCTCAACTCTTCTCAATAATTTGCACCCAAGTACAATCCAATTATTAAGGGTCTAACCAAAATTTCAGCAACCACAACCAAGCGACAAAAGGGTTACAAAGCCCCAAACTAATTAAAAATTTTGTTAAAAACCACCTCAACTCTACTGGTCAGCATGCTAACAGCCTCCAAAACTGAACCGAAGGCCTAAATATTTCGGGTAAATACACATTAGGCTGAAAAACTTAATAGGAATTAATGAAGGTAACTTACAGAAATATAAGTTACTGTTCTCTCAAAGTTGAAATACTTAGAGTTAAAATGATGTAAACACATTCATAATAAAGGAAAAAAGCATGCAATTGCATATATGTGATAAACTCATGCGAACGTATCATTTAAGTAGAAATTGCATCGCTAACGCATTTTAATGCAGGAATGAGGAGAATTTACTAAGTGTTTGCAGACAAAGCCAATGCAAGGAGCATGCGTCTAGCTAATTCGACGCATGGTAGATACATTTGGCTAGTGCAATTAACTTTAAATCACAACTTGCAAGCATGGACAACTGACAAGCGACGTTTGAACGAGGTAAAATTGCAGACGGCTAACTCAAGATATGGAATTTAATGCAGTCAAATTACCAAGTGGTTGAGCTAATTGCCTATATCGGGAGAAGTTGCCTAAAGAAGAAACTGTTAGACACTTAGAAATCTTAGAGCTAAAAAATATGTAAATTCTTCATCTCTGTCGATTGCAAGAAAGAAAAAAGAGGAACAATTGCCATTTTACCGTTGGTAACGAAGTGCCGCTGGAGAAAAGCTTGGGAGAGACATCTCTTTCATCCCTTCAACGTAGTTGTCAACATCAAGCACAAAAACGAGCCAAAGGAAACAAGAGATTGAATCCTGCGGCTTGACTCTTCTCCCTTACTTAGCATTTTTATTCATTGTCTTACTTGATTGAACTGAGATTCTATATAACAAAACATATTTCTTTAATTCAATCTCCATTTCAACCATTTCCACATTTCCATCTGTTGAATTACTAAGTTGTTAGTGTGTGTGAAGTTTACTTGCTTAATGTTTGCATAAAGTATATTGCTTGAATCCATCTAATCAATCGATTGAACTAAAAGCACTTAGTTACTCAAGAGAGTAAGTATTTGTGGAACTCATCAAGCTAGGGCGTTGAGTAATTTTAGAGATAAAATTATTCATGTCATATTTCTGTTCATTTTGAGTAACGCATGCATCTTAGAGATAAGATAAATGTGGCATTTACATCGAGAGGTGTTGAGCATAAACAAGAGAACATACTCTAGACGCATCGCGCACATACACTTATACTCTAACAAGCATCTTTACCACCTCCATCTCATTTTCACCGTGCCTACTTAGACTTGTTATAACTAAGAAATCAACATATATCATCTAATGCTTGATCCATTCATCCATGTATTCTCTTCCCCTTTATTTGAACTCCTATTTCCTCTTGCAAGCATGCTTAGTTAGTTTAATGTACATAACCAACACATACATTTAATTAGTAAATCCCTATAAACAGATCACAGTAGACCGTCTTGTGTTAGTCTATACTAGATTCCCTACATGCAACTCTAGGCTTACCAGGACAAAGTAGATTTATACTTGTATCTAGATTAAGAAAACTTATATGCAACTAACAAAGTGTTCTTAAACATTGGTTTATCATCTGTCTAACGCATACCATTATCTTCCCACCAAGAAATAGATCATTCATTTTTCCACGATGATCTTCACAAACACACACCAATAATGAACTTCAACTAAAACTCACGAAACTTACACAAGACCACCAAAACAGCGAGAATATCGCACGACTAAGGTGGCAGCAGCGCCTGACTTGTGTGCAGTAGACGATTGACAGCAACGCCTGACCGAAGTCGACGGACGACATCCACTTGCAGTGGCCAATGACTGACGTGCGGGTTGAGAATGGAAGAAAACGTGGAGAGAAAGATTGACGAAAAACTACCCGCAACGGAAACGACATACGACGGCGCTTCAGTCTGTGGTGTGGGCGGACTTCGGCATGTGTGCGACTGTCGGAGTTGTCGAGACGGTCGCTGGCGCTGAAGTTCGTGATAGGGAGGCGGTGATTATAGCAGGAACAAAGAAGACGAGGGGGGACGCTTCACGCGTGAGTTAGGACTAAGTGAAAATTTTCTTTTCTTGTTTTTTTTTTTAATTCCAATATATTTATACACATAATGTTTAAATCCTTAACCTTTTTCTTTTCAAATTCTAAATATTTTCACAAAAAACCAAATTCCAAATCTTTTTTGAAAATTATTATTAAAAAAAAAATCCAAATCTCTTATTTAATAAATTCTTCTTCCCCCGTTATATCAATTTTGGCTCCGAGAACCAAAATTAGTGGGGATTAAAATCCTACCATTCAAGATAATTAATTCCAATTTTACCTAAAACTCGGAAGGTTACAATATAAAATTTCATAAACTAAAATGGTAATTTTTCCATTAATATTTTTTTAAAAAAATTAAGTTACAAGTTTAGACCCTATACTTTCACCTCTACGTCAAATAGTTCTCTAAACTTTAAAAAAGTACACAATATATTTATGAACTTTCAATTTTGTATATAATAGACCATCATGATACCTTCAACATTTTTTAAATTATCCAATTTAGATATTACACTTTCGGTTTTATGTTTATATAAATTTGTGGATTATAAAAAAAATGTCGAGTATGTAAAAATATAAAATTAAAAGTTTAGTGACTTATTTAGACAGAAAATAAAATTTATAAGAACTTTAAAATTTAAAAGCTTAGGTTAAAAAACACCCGTAGTCTCAAATTGTAGGGCATGTTTGAAATGACTAGAGGAAAAAAAAGTGTTTTTATTTTTATTTTAACTCTTTTGATAAAAAAAAAAAGTTTAAAATACACCTTGAAAGCGTTTTAAAAACTATTTTGAGTAGTTGTCAAAAACTTCAATTTTTTTTTGTCAAAATGACTTATTTTCAAAATTAAACCAAACGCACCCATGATTAGTTTTTGTACAGTCATTTTTATTTTCAAAATGACTAAGTAATGATTTAGTCCTTATACTTTCAAATTTGTAACAATTTAGTCTTAGAATTTTAATAAGGAACAATCTAGTCTCTATACTTTGTAATAATTTAACCTTTTGGACGTTATAACTTATTATTTATAGTTTATAGAGAAAAAAATATCCTAGATCACTTTATTCATCTAAATGTATATAAAAAAAATAGGTTTAAATCTTATTTTAGTCCTTGAAGTTTGAATCTTATTCTATTTTGGTTTCTAAACTTTAAAAAATGTCTATTCTATTCCTTAAAATTTTAAA
The DNA here is from genome assembly GCF_027475165.1 of Benincasa hispida. Lineage (NCBI taxonomy): Eukaryota > Viridiplantae > Streptophyta > Magnoliopsida > Cucurbitales > Cucurbitaceae > Benincasa > Benincasa hispida. The sequence goes on from NW_028327079.1 coordinate 8,035, forward strand.
AATTACTTATTTTAGTCCTCGCTAATAAAATTATATTGACTCTTAAACAAAATAGTGAAATGACAAGGTTGCCAAGTAAGTTAGTCGCGTTAAAAAAAATCTAAAGTTTCAATTTTGACTTAGTAATAAAAAAAATTTTATACGAGATCTCAAAAGTCTTTTGGGTTTAAGATTTTGGTTGTTGACACATTGATCATTGACATTTTACTTTACTTTCATCTTGCTCAACCTATGTTAGATGCAATTTAATTCTTAAACAAAATTTATCCATCAAAGTTAACATAATCTTAACCAGAGGAACCAAAATAAACAATTTTTTTTTCAAGTTTAGGGACTAAAATAGACGTTTCTAAAAGTTTAGGGTCAAAAGAATATTTAAGCCAAAAATTCGTTAAATCCTAAAAAAAAAAAAAAAAAAAAAAAAAAGAGGAAGAAGAAGAAGGATAAAGACTAAATTTTTACAAATTTAAAAATAATAGATTAAATCATTACCAAGTTTTAATCAGAAAATGCAAAAAGTTACCCAACACGTTTAAAGTTGGATGCGGGGCATTTGATAGCCCAACCATTACCTCTATGCTCTGTTCTTTCTTTCTTTCTGTGTGTGTATATATATATATATATCCGTTGCAGAGAAGGAAAGCCAAAAAAAAAAAAAAAAATCAGAGTTAAATGTGGGCAACGCCACCAAATCCAATAAAGCTCGACGGTCAAATGCAGCGGCTGCCGGACCCACCACCGGAGCCATCCCACTCCACTCGTCACTCCATCGAGATGCTGGTGGTGCTGCTGGCGGTGATCACCATTTTGGGGTTCGTCGCTCGGATCTTCGCTCGTCTCTGCGGCGGAGGAACCGACATTGAAGGTTGGATTGAAAGAAGGTGCAAGAGCTGCATTGACGGCGGCGGCCTCCCTGCTCCGCCACCGGAAGTGGCGGTGGAGATTAAGTGAGATTCAGGTGGGTATAGTAGTAATTTCCAGGAAATTAATGACTCTTAGAGAAATTTTAAATTTGCTCATTGTTTTGTAATGTAGCTGAAGAATCTCAATTGTATTTCCTTCTAATATTTTTCCTCGGAAACTTACTCTCTTTTTTGGGGGTTAATGTTATTTAATTATAAAATTTGGGCTTTTTTTTGGAAAAAAAAAATTAGTCATTGAACTATCAACTTTGTTCTATTTTGATCTCTAAACTAAAAATTTATTTCTAGTTTTCTTCCTTCTTTTTAGATGAAAAAACCAAGAAAGGTGAAAGTGAAGATGCTAAGATTGAAATAGACACGTTTTAAAGTTTAGGGATTAAAAAAAACTTTTTAAAAGTCCAGTGATCAAAATATAATCCAATTCATAATTGAACAACCAAAATGAGATTTAAATCTTTTTTTTAAAAAAAATATAAATGCATTAATCAAAACAAACACCACCAACAAACCCGAAACCATCAACTCACTTCCAGAATAAGATAATGGGAAGAACAAAAACTAGTTCGGAATGTTTATTAATTAATCTAAAATAACTACGAAGTAAAATTTTTAATTTTAATTGCAATAGTGATGAAAAATAATGAAATTTAATCAATTATAATTCTTTTAAACCAACTAATATACATTAATACTAAAGATAAATAGTGAGTATTTAGTGAAAAATCAAAGTTAAAAGTGTTAATTTCGAAATTTAGGGGCAAACTTGAAACAACACTCAAATCTTTTAAGTGTAAAATTGTAACATTTTGAAATTTATTAACTAAATTGAAATCAAACTCAAAATTTAAGTACTATTTCGAAATTTAGAAACCAAATAGAAACTAGACTCAAAGTCTAGAGACCAAAATTTTTTTTTTTTTTTTTTTTAATTATTGAAATAGTATATAGTTATAGGTAGCAAAAATTTATTAAAAGCATAGAAACTAAAATGAGGCATTAAAAAAAAACAGAAAATCAGAAGTATAAAAACTAAACTATAATGAAACCCAAATTCAAGGGTATCATGAGAGGAGAAAAAGGAAATTTAAAATTAAAAAAAAAAAAAAAAAAAAAAAAAAGGTTTTTGCAGTGAGGGGTCCCAATCTCTTAAATATTGTCACTTAATTTATTCCTTTTGACAAGATATAATTATTTCAAAGTCTTGTTGGTTTATGCTACAAAGGTACAATACAAATGATGCACTGATTCATCATCATTCATGTACAATTAAACCCAACCAAAAGAATAAACTACAATCCCATCAAGTCTCAATTGGGTATCTTCATTGGTGACTGTATTTACTTTTTTGGGTCAAAGTTCAATCCTCCATTTTTCTAATTGTTGTCTAATAAATCCTTAAACATTCAATTTTGTGTTTAATAGGTTCATGAACTTTAAAACGTGTCGATTACGTCTTAAAAACTTTCAATTTTGTATCATTGGTCTTTGGCTTATTCAATACATTTCAAGATTCACATACCTATTAGATACAAGATTAAAAGTTTACAGTCAAATTACATATAAAAATCAATTTTAAATCTAATAGATCAAAATAATAGTAGGGACCCACAAATTTGAAAGTTGTAGAGATCCATTAACGCGAGACATATTAGAAACCTTCTTGATATAGACATAAAAGTCTAGAAACTAAATTAGTTTACATCTTGAATATGGTTCTTTTAAGTTAGAAATTCTTTTTTTAGTATCTCAACTTTTATGTTTCGTTTTGGTGGTCTCCTTCATTTTGATCCATACTTTTTTTTAGTACAATAATTGGGGTATGGAGATTTGAACATCTAACTTTAGAGGAATGAGTACATTCTAATTAACCGTCTAATCTGTTTGGTAAAACAACTTATTTATTAATCTATCGAGAATCACTTTTAAATTGTTCTAATGTGCAAAAGTTATTTGATGGAGTTTTTAGATTTTAGCTTTTCTAAAAATTTGGTATCTTCCCTTACCTATCTCTAATTTTCATTTCATTAATTTATTTTTTCACATTTATTCCAAATTTCAATTAGTTCAAATTCTTATGATAATTATTTTTTTACAAAAAAATATTTCATAAATTTTTTTTAATTAAACAAAAATGGTTGCAATTCAAATCATATATATTTTCAAATAATTATATAATTAAATTACACTAATTTAAAAAAATATTTCATAAAATTTTTTTAATTAAATAAAAATTGTCGCAATTCAAATCATATATATTTTCAAATAATTATATGACTAAATTCCACTAATTTAGTATTAATTTACCAAACACCTTAACTAGTTTTTTCTAATTAAAGTTTACTAGTTGATTTTTCTACAAGCACAACTATCGACAATTATTTTAAAAGCTACAATAATTCCAAAATCTTCATTTTGATCAACTTTTTTTAGTACAACAATTGGGGTATTGAGATGTGAACATCTAACTTCAAAGTAAGGAGTACATTCTAATTTTAGCAAAGCTATCTTTAATTTGCTTTCTTTACATATATTGTCTTTATAATAATAAGTAAAATTACAAATTTAATCCATATAATTCGAAGAAAATTAGAATTTAATCACTATGATTTGATAAAATATTAAAGATAATCCCTACGTTAGGGACTATTTATGAGAGATTTATCAAACTAACATGGACTAATGAGATTTTATCAAACCATAAAAACTAAATTCTAATTTTTAAAATCGTATGGACTAGACCGTACGACCAAATATTTTTTTTTTAATATACCTTGTGTTGGAACCAATTTATAGGCATCTTTGAGAGATGGTATCAAGATAAATGGTGGGATCCTACAATATTCAAGCATTTAAAAAACATTTTAAAGTATTATTAAACCAAAGAATCCTCTTTTGAATTTTGAATTTGAGAATTCCCACAAAAAAAGGATCTTCTCTATTTACAAGTCTCCAATAATGGCCTCTGTAAAGTGATTCAGCAACCAAATTCAAACTATCTTTTCACTTTGTGAGACTTTTGAACTTTTTTTTCACTTTCTTCTGCTTTAAAACACTCCACTAACATTTCTTACAAGATAAAGCTTGCAAAAATAGACAGGAAAGACTTAAATAATGAACCAACATCATAGTTTATACTCAATACATGAGAAGGAAGAATAACAAGTATCATGTGTGATCAGTTTTTATTTGTACATAGAGAGGGGAAAAAATTTGAAGAGATCAAGATCATCGTCAACTTCTGAAATCAATCTCTTTCATAACTTTCAAACTCTGAAACACAGCACCAAATAAATTAAATTAAATACCGTCGTCGATAGATAAGCTAGGTTTGTACCTGCATTAGCTTCGAGATACCAGTTCAGGGACGAAAGCAGAAGATAAGTAGCATCATATGGATTAAGTTTCCGTTTGAGACTGTATAGTTTCCTTTCTTCATCTTATCTTGTATAAAATAAACTCCCTTTAGCAGTTGATTCCACACTGTTCGACATCAGGACCAGTTACCCGAGTTGTGAAGGGATCGATTCGAACCCATAAAAGGGAGAAGATTGAAGCAAGGAGGATAGACCATACAACCACGATCGTGGGAGTTCGGTTTTGGCGACCCATCAGACCCTTAAGGAAGGGATACAGATGAATAATCACCCAGAAAGCGAAGAACAGTTTGCCGAAAAGGGGTCCCCAAGATTGATAACCACTGTTGATGGCATAAGAAATTCCAGCAACAACTCCAACGATGTTGATAATTAGGAGAGTAGTTGGGGGAATGAGAAGAGTGGTCCACTTGAACATGTAGAGCTCAGCAAAATCTCCATCTTCATCGGATGCTTTTGAAGTAACCGTGAAATTAGTATCAATTCCAGCAAGAACTTTAAGAAGACCTTGGAAGACAGCAAAAAGATGGGCCGAAACACCTCCAATAACCCAGAACTGCTCGTTTCTCCACCATTCATCGATTCCGACACCACTCCATCTCATTTCCAGAATACCAGTAGCAAAGATGGAAAGAAAGAGAGAAATGAACCAGATGCTAGCAAGATTGCTGATCTGTAATAGAAGAACAAACAACAAAGAATATATTGATTTAGTGATACTTGAGCAAAAGGACAGTATGTTTGTAGCACAATTTTTATAAACTAAATGCATCTTTAACATAGAAATCACAAAAAATGCAATCCTTCTTACCTGAGGAATAATGAACTTTCCGGTGAGCAGACATATTGCAGGTAAGGTACAATAGGCAAGAAGAGGAATGGATGTTATTGGATAAATGGTGGTGTTAACATAAGCAAATCTCTCGAGCCATTTCAACCGTCCACCATAACCGTACCACATAGGACAATGCCGACTGAAAAGAATTTCAACCGAACCTAACGCCCACCGAAGCACTTGGTTAAGACGATCGGAAAGATTAATGGGAGCAGATCCTTTAAATGCAGGACGGTCCGGGATGCAATAGATTGATCTCCAACCACGGGCATGCATCTTGAACCCTGTCAAAATATCTTCTGTGACGGAACCATAGATCCATCCAATCTGCACCACCAAATGTTAACACATCCCTTAGTAACTGAAAACTTCATAAAAAAAATTACGTTCATAAACAATAGAAAATTATTAGGTTTATGGTACAGATACTTTCTTGTATCAAAGTAAATAGAAAATCCAACATAAATCAATGGCCTTAGGCGGAGATAGATTCATACTTCACTTCCCCAGTCTGTTTTATCCTCGTATCCACAACTGATGACATGAATTGCTTCTTTAAGGAGAGACTCTGGAGTGGCAGACTGCGGCACGCCACCATTTTCCATTAGTGTGGAAGCAACAAATACAGCTGATTGACCAAACCTCTTCTCCAGGCTCATTTGTGACATTAGAAGCGATTTCTCGTCATCAAACCCAGCACCTACATTGGATGATGTATGGAAATTAATACCCCATTTCAAGATGCAAACTAAAATGTTAGGCTACAACTACACTATCTGCAAGGAAGCAATTGGACTCCAATAATTTCTTGAAGATAATGCTTCACGTAATCCCGAATCCCCCAAAGGTGATATTTGAAATCATTTTTACCACTCTGAATATGTGAAATTTGAAATCTCTATAGGGCCTCAAAAGATCTTAAATCTAGTAAAAACTACGGCCTGCTAAATGTTAAGCTTGCGTAAAGACATCAAGACGAATACCAAAAACTTAGAATTGAAGAAAGATAAATAGTTCTCATTAAAAATACATTTCAAAACTGGACTTACCTGGAGAAAGGAGCAATTTTGTTTTATAGTAGCAAATTGAGTTAAAAATCTCATAGAAAGGGAAACAGATGCTAACAACTATGCACGTAGATAGAGTAAGTCTGGAAAATACTGCTAAAGCAAATTAATGAAAACTTTACCTTCAACTCCTTCCTCAATATCTTCGAGGTTGAATATTGGCACGGTGGGATCAACATTTTTACTAGTTTGCTTCTTATCAGAATCCTTTCTTTTCGATTTAGAACTTTTCTTTTTCGATTTCCCAAAGCAACTGGAGAATACCCCTGGTTTTTTATGCTTGGGCTTGAGAGGGGGTTCATAGCCGTACAATGCAGTTCGATTGAAGACACATCCCGTCCCCACATAAACCGGACCTTGTATACCATCCAAACCTCGAAGATTGATCTATAGGCCAAATAAAATTTTAATAAATTAAATAGAGGCAACCAGGACATAGTGAAAGAAAATGTACTCGATAAAATACATACATTCCGAACTGCCACTGAAGATAATCAAGACAAAAACAGCTAAAAAAACTTACATCAAAGAAAACAGTGTTTCGGTTGGCATATCGATCATTTCTATCAATTCCATCAAACCTCTGAGGAAACTGAACATAGCAAACTGATTTACCAAGATTGGGATCCATCATAAAACACATAGCTTCCCGCAACGCTTTACTGTTGTTTATGTAGTGATCACAATCAAGATTTAACAAGAAGGGACCGTTGGTAAGAACAGCAGATACACGAACCTGCACAAAGGTATTTGATCATTCAAAAAAAAATATAGAAGTCAAGAGAAGGTTGAGAGATTTTCCAAAGCCATCTACTCACAAGTGCATTCATAGCACCAGCCTTTTTGTGATGTTGGAAACCAGGACGCTTCTCACGAGAAACATAAACTAAACGTGGAAGCTCGTTACCATCAGTATCAAGTCCTCCACTGTGCCCCAAGAAGACCTGCAAATTTGTAAAGAAACAGCAAAAGGAGACCATAAGATTTGAAGCAACAATGAAGAACACGGGCACTGAGACAGCAGATTTAATTCCAAATCCTGACGTACAGACCTGTATCATTCCTGGATGATCTCTCGTGTTATTTCCAGGCCATGGCGTGCCATCTTGCATGACCCACCCTTCATCTGGGACTTTTTGTGCCTTAGCAACAAGCCCATTGATACGAATTTTAAACTCCTCGTATTCTCTCTGTAACACAGAAGCACAGTCAGTCAACCATGGAGATGATAAAGGAACTTTACTGTAATGTAGCCATTGAAAAGAAAATGATACAGAAGAAACCAGAGTTGCTACCTTCATTGCTCTCCGTTCCTTCACAAATGATGGTTGAACCTTGTCCTTTAAGTAATCAATTTTCTGAGCAAAATACCACTCCGGTGCTCGGGGCTCAATGTTGTACTTCTTGCAGAAAGGAACCCATTTTCTTGCAAATTCTGATGTTTCGGACAAGGCTTCAAATGTTAACATAGCAGCTCCATCATCTGATACGTAGCAAGAAACTTTATCGACTGGATAGTCCACAGAGAGAATTGATAGGACCGTATTGGCTGTGACAAGGGGAGGTTCTTTCAGAGGGTCGACAGTACTGACAAATATGTCGACAGCAGCCAACTGAGATGGCTCTCCTTCACGATCGTATCTGCAAACCATAAATATTTGAGATTAAAAAATTCAAGGTAAGACAAACTTTGAAGTGAAAATTGCTCATAATCAGAGCTAAAAACCCAACCTTAGAGCAAGCCTATCAAGATATGTCTCACGATTGACCGGGAGCCATTTGGGGAACTGATCCAAAATCCAAGATATAGCAAACCAAATCTCACAAATCACTGATATTAACCACAGAGCAAAGGCATTCGGAACTGGATTTGTAATCCGATAGTGTAAGAAGATGCAAAGAATAATAAGCCGTAGAACGATGACCATCCTATAAGGATTAATCCTAGAGGATGGAATAGAAACCTTCCTCGATAAAGGCTGGCGAGCTTCGTCATTTCTGCCAAGCCAACAAATGAGTAACAGTTAGGAAGAAAGTACGAGAAACTAACATTTAGCAGATTATTCGTGTGGAGTGTACAGTATCATGCAAAGGCTGATTAGTTGAATGTCACTAACAGAGATTGATGGTACTTGAATTATAAACATAGTGTCCGTTTGAAAATGATATACAGAACCTATCCTTCTTCAGGTAAAAGAAAATAGAAAACCAGAGCTTTCATGAAAGCAATATGACAGTTCGAAACATAGCTGAAATTAAGTTTTTCTTGTTTAGTTCACAGAATCATTCTACTCTTCCAAAGTGCATTCAACACTAGATATACTACGAGACGCTAGAAAATATATACGAACAAGAGACCAAATGAAGCACTCACAGCAAAGAATCATCGATCATGACATCGGTGCTGGCATCAAAATCAGCACCACCCCTCCCTTCAGAAGGTGCATGACTGACACTCATTGGCGGCACACTCTTGTCTTGCTTCACCTTCCAACTATCTATTCTCTCTTTCCAGGCCACATTGCCAAATCGAGCCGAACCCGAGTCTCTCGATTGATCCATGATTCTATAGTTAGCTGCCAATTATCAAACAAACATTTTAAAAGAACCATCGTGACAACATATATTTTTCTTTCCAGACACATTTCTGAGACATAAAATCACCGAACCCGTTAATTTTATCATACGAGATACCAACTACATGAGATTAATATGAGCTTACCCCGGCTCCCGCTTTCAGGAGATGCCATGGAGAGCCGCTCAGGAGATGCAGCCGACAGTTCTCCAGAAACCTTGAGCACAGAGAATACCAGAAAACCATCAAATTCAATTCCAAATCCAACAAACAGAAACAAAATTGAATCAAACGAAGTAAGCCTCTAGATCAACTTACAGATCGTCCAGTGGTGAGCAAAGGAATGTGATTAAAAGATCCCTCCTTATCATAATTAGTATCCCAGCTAAGCGTGCGCTCTGGCATCTTATGATGCCTTTCTTGAGCCCCTGCCACTCCATTACCATCACCATCTTCCACTACCTCTCCCTTAACTGGAGGACTTCCTAAAATCCAAGAAACAAACCGATCCATCCCATTACTGTCAATGCAATTCCTCATAATTTTCATCGTTCAAGAACTACAAAAGCAAAATAAAACTAAAAACAGTTAATGGGATCGAATCAAAACCTTTATGCCACTTGTATTTGGTCTTGCATTGAGGGCAAGACTGATTCCCATCTTTCCTCTCGTACTCATAACACGGACGGCAGACCGGAAATGCACAAACATCACACGCAACAAACGGCTCGCCGTCGGCCGTCGTGCCGACGGAATCGCTGCAGATCTGACAAACTTGGCCGCACCCAATCTGTTTCGACGGTTTCTGAAGATTGAAACAAAAATCATCAAAAACCCAGTTAGGAAAAGAAGTTAAGAACAAAACTGGGAAATGGGAAAAGGGTTAAATTACCCCAGAATTAGTATCGACCTCCATGGCTGCTGGTCCACTGGAAGATCGTGTTCGATCTTAAGCGAAAGAAGCAGCAGTGAAAGGAACAACTCTGGATTACTTCATGGAAACTCAAACTTCCACATGAAAGAATGGGGATCTGGAGATGTGAGAGGGAAAAGTGAAATGGGGATTCGTGAAAATGGTGTAATGGGTGAAGAAGAAAGCGATGGAAGAAGAAGATGAAAGGAATTTATGGGTCAGAAAAGCCACCGACGCTGAGACAACACAGATCCAATCCAACTTCTCAGTCTTCTTGTTGAATTTCTTTCTTTTTTCTTTTTTTTACTTTTTCTCAGCGAAATTTTCACACCATTTTCACTTATTCTCTTCTCAATCTTTGATATTGATTGGGTTTTTTTTCATACACACTGCTCAGTAGAACTGTAGAAGAAAGGAAGCCATCCAAATGAAATTCTTTTTTTTTTTTTGGATTAACTTAACTGGATAATTTTTACTAAATTCAAATATTTTCTTTTTCCAAAAAATAAACATCCATGTCAATAGAACTGTCAAAGTCTCAGTTTTGGAAATGTGGAAGAAAATATCAATAAAATATATATATATATTTATAAATATTTTTAGAAAAAAAATACAAAAATTTTAACCCTTTATTGTCTATTATTTATACTTTATTTATATTTGTTGGTGTTCGGATCTCATCCGTGTTGGATTATTCTAGGTGTTTGATGGCCTTGACCTCCGGCCTACTTCCTTCTAGTCTAGTTTTGGCAACGATGTGGTGTCGAGGCTACTATACTTTGATGGTTAAGTTAGTACAATTGGCTAATTCAACTAAACACACACCAAAAAAAAAAAAAAAAAGATAAATTCTCTCTTTTGGAGATTGTGTACCGTTTCCCTTTGGGGTTGCTGAATTGATCATTTATAAGTCAATCTTCTAACACATGTGTCACGGTTGTGTGTGACAGTATGTGGGTTAGGGACGTTTCCAGTGCTCGATGTTACAAGGTGCCAATTCGGTCTTGGTTCGTTTGTTTTTCTATTGATATTATATTTATAAGCTTGACATATCGGCCCAAACCCCAAGGCACTGACATTTCTGTTTTGGGATGCGTACTTCATTATGCTCTTTCTCGATACCCTTTGAATTTAAGCTTGTCCGTGGGCGGGCTTTGATGAGTCTTACCTTAGACAATCATCGACAATTTTTAAAATATTTTTGTTGCTTATTTTGTATGTTTCATGATGTTTTTGAGACATTATGTTTCATGATTTTTTTTAATGTTACATTGAAAATGTTGATTCAACTCCTATTTTGATCTCAAACCTATAGAAATATGTGTCGTGTCTTAATATATAGTTTTTGTTGGGGTTGATTTGATTTTTTTTTTTAGATACTTCTTTTAATGTCTAAAAAGATGAATGGTTTTTTTAGTCTTAAATGTATTTTTTGCCTTTTTTGTGTACCCTTGGACAAGTTAAAAAGTACAAGCAATATTTTCTATTTGACTCAGATTAGATTTGTTTTTTCTTTATAAATATAGGTTTATAAGAAAAGCAAAGATTAAGGAAAACCATTTTGTACCACTTAAGTGCATAGTTTTTGTGTTAAATTTAAATTACAAGTTTCTTTTGAAACACTACTAATTTTGGAGCATTTATTTCATTGGTTTTGGTCCTAAAATTTATCTAATTTTTTAAAAAACCATTTCATTCCCTTAAATTTAAAATTTTAATTAGTTCCAAACCTTCTCCATACTATTTACCTCTGGCAAAAATAAAAATAAAAATTTTAAAACAATTAATTTTTTTTACTACATTCAAGTATATAATTTAATTGATAAGATATCGATTATTATTTATATTCAAAAAATTTATATTAAAATGTCCTTTAATCTTTAATTTTTTTTTTCAATACTATTAAACTTGCCTTGACATTATAATTGATATTAAAAAATTTCATCTTCATGTCATGAAATGTATAATTAAATTTTTTCCTAATATATGAGGTAGATGAATCGAATTTTTAACTTCGAGGTTGATAGTACAAATACTATGACAATTTATTTGAAATTTTAAAGTCAAGAGACTAGTCTAAACTTATTTTAAAGATCAATTAGAAATATAATTTTGATTTCTTAACTTTAACGTTAAAAATAGTGTTAATCTATGAACTCCCATGGAAATAGCAATGTATCCATGAATTTTAGGTTTTAACAATTAATAATTGACCATTTTATTTTATACCCTTTCAAATTTGTCACAATTTAGTTTGTAATAAATTAGTTTATATATTTTAAAAACTGTTCCAATTTAAACCACAACATGAAAAATATTATTAAAATTTAAGGAAGATGATAAGTTGATAAGGATTAAATATGTTTGTAAATTACAAATACTAAATCATCACAAAATAAAAGTTGGCATTTAATTTTAATTAAAATTTTCAAAATATAGATTAAATTATTACAAGAGTTCAAAAGTATGAGAGCTAAAATGTTCATATACTCGATTGTTACAAATTTCAAAATTGTATAAATTAAAGGGTAATTACAATTGATAGCATTTTTTAAAATAATAACTAAGTGTATAACATCATTTAAAAAAAGTTGTTGATAGACTCTTACCAGTAATATGGTCTATCACTGATAGGCTCCTACCAATAATATGGTTCATCACTGATAGACTATTTAGATTTGGCCATATTTACGATTTTTTTATATTATGTTATATCTACTAATACTTTGGGTCTAATATCTATATTTACAACTGTTCCTAAATTAAATTGTTATAAATTAATGTTTAATAACTAGATTGTTACTACCATTAAAATTCATCCCCAAAAGGAAAATAAGCTTTTTTAACCTAACATTTATTATCTCCATCCTAAAAAATGTAGTTCAATGCAATGAAAAGTTAAATTAAAGATGAACGAAACTTCAATTTATTTTAGGTTTAAAAAACATTTTTGGTCCCTAAATTTTTATGAAAATAACAATTTAATCCCTAAATTTTAGTTGATAACGATTTAGTTCATATATTTTCAGTTTTGTATCAATTTAGTCTCTAAATTTTAATATGTAATAATTTAGTCCTCGTACTTTGAAATCTGTTACAATTTAGTCCCTAAAGTGAAAAAATTTATCAAAGTTTAATGTCAACTTTTATTAATTTGTGACGTAGACTTTGTATTTTATAACAATTTTGAGTCTCTAATTAGTTTATTGATTTATTTATGTAAAAAATCTCATTAAATCTTAAAAGTAATTTTTACAATAGAGACTAAATCGTTATAAATTTGAAAGTATAAGAACTAAATTGTTACATAATAAAATTTATGGGCTAAATTGTTACAAAATTGAAAATTGGTGGATTAAATCGTTACAGACCAAAGTTCATAGACTAAATTATTACTTTTATGAAAGTTCGTGAACTAAAAGTGATTTTTAACCTTTGGTTTATGACATGAAATTGCTTTCATATTAAATATAATTTAGACCTTAAGCTTTTACTTTTAAAGTAATTCATGCATAACTTTCACACATGTATAGATATTCTTTAAATACAATTATTTATAACAATAATTAAAATATGTAGTATTTTTAAGGATAACAAACAAGTGTATAACAATATTTTTTTTAAAAAAAATGTAAATATAGCAAAATCTATCGGCGATAAACTTTTATTACTAATAGAATCCTATTAGTGATATGGTCTATCGGTGATATGCTCTATCATCGATAGACTATTTAAATTTTATCATATTTTTAATTTTTTTTACATTATGCTATATTTATTAATACTTTTGGTTTGATTGTTATATTTGCAACTATCCCTTACTACAAATTAGAGAAAAATGAAAGAATCAATCAAATAAACCGTAGTAATTTTTCCTATCTCTTTTTCTATTTTTTATCTACTACCTTTAGAAAGAATTACATGATAATTTTTCATGCTATTTTTGTGGAATTTGTGAGGAATATTGTTTTATTAAAATAATTTTGAGTCGATTTTAAATAAACTTAAATTAAAATAACTACAAATCAATAAAAAAAAATATAAATTCGTTCCTATGTAAATTAAAGTTTAATTATACAGTTAGATTGAAATAAAGTTTATAATTTTAATCTGACCTGAAAAAAAAAAAACAATATATACATGTATATATATATTATATATATACTCATAGAAAATTAATCATGAATTGACAGTGAGCTGGTGAAAGTGGAAACTTGTAGTGAAAGCACAAGCTGCCACGTGGCATAAAATAATTAGATCAATGACGTGGCAGGGCATGAATGGCTACTTTCTTACTGGAAGTTCACAGGAATGGACAAGGACCTCTTGGAGCCGTGTGACCGACACGACAACGACAATTATATCAACAACACGCTTGCGAGTTTAAAAATTTGGATACTCGCGCATTTATACGTACGATTCGCATTGCAATTGCGATACGGCGCGCGTGTAAATGACACTTTGTGAGTTCGAGTGTGAGGAGTAATTGGGTGTATTGATCACCAACCGGTGAGAGAAATAAGAAAGAAATTCGGAAAATTTTAGAAATATAAAACAATAAAAAAGACAAAATAGCATGTGCGTAATTTGATATTTGTCAGTTTGTGTCGGTGATGAGTTGGAAATAGCTATCTACTATATATATATATATATATTTAAAAGATATTTCTTTTTTGTTTCTTTTTCTACTTCACATTTAATGTATGCCAACTTTTACTAAGTCGTAATCAAAATTGGTGTAATCGGAATGAGATTTCATTGATGGATAAATTGTAATAAACCTAAATTGCAAACACAGTTGAATTATTTTTTATCACTTACCTAGAATTATGAATTTATCACATTTTACTATTACCATTACATTTTAATCTTAATGGTAATGATAACAGTGATAGTAACGTAAAGGTAACAATTAATATGACAAATTCATAATTTGAATACTGTTACAGTAATAATATCTGTAACGGTAACGATAATGGTGACGGTAAAGGTAGTGGGCCCCACATAATTTGCAACCGTAATCAGATTGAACGTCTTTTATTCCTTGATTAGATTATATGATTTAATTACAAATTTCAAGACAGGTCCCACATTTTATTACGATTACGGAAAGTAGATAAACAACAACAGAGGTAATCAACCAGGGTCCAGTTTTTACATTACCAAATATACATTACCATGTGGCCTTAGTTGTTACCACTAATATCATATTAGTTAGTATTAAACTTCTCTCAATATGTGAATATCTTCATCAATATAAATATCTTGAGTTTGTTTTCAACGTAACGGGTGAATTCACATTATCGTTATAACATAAACAATCATAAAACTTAATATGATCTTTAATTCTCTTTTTATTTATTAAAAAATAATTATTATCTTCTCACTAGCTTTGATGACATAGTTGTGTTCTCTAAGCTAGTGAGAGAGCCTTGTGAGTTAAGATAGGAGATCCCCCCATTGAAGGTTTTCTGGAACCTTATTGTTGAAGATGCCTTGTGGTGTAGTGAATGAAGTTTAGAAGGTTGGGGTGGGTGATTTGCCTTTTGAAGATCTCTTATTTGTGTTCGGTTACAAACATATTGATCATGGTTGGCCAATCAACGCGTTGGGAAGTGAGGCCATCAGAAGGGAGCTTTTGCCTTTTATTCAATCGTCGAGGTTTTTTTCTTCCCCCCCCCCCCCCCCCCCCCCAAGTATCCCTTACCGTTAAATTCGATTCGATCAAGATTATTCATGTTCAACAAGCTATAAGAAAATCTTTCGAAAACGAAAAATGTGGTTGATGCTACGATGGCGCTCGTGCATCATGCAGGTGTCGTTTCTTTTGTTAATTATAATCGTTCATGTAATTTTGTAGCTCACTTGCTTGCTCACGTTGTTTATGATTGTTTTAGAGTCATCCCTTCTTCTTATATTCCAAAAATGCATGAGGCTTGTTTAAGATTGTCAATCCAATGTTTTAAATTTCATCCAATCAATTAATTTTTAAGAGTTATCTTTCATGTTCTTATATTATTTCATCATCTCATCAATGAGAACTCTTGAGCATCTTTGTGTTTGAGTTAAACATGTATACTTATTCTCATTCTCTTTAAAGTGTTCAATGTGTGCACTAACCCTTCTATGTTCCTTACAAGTAGTATTGTAGATTTGAGACCGAATCTTTTTGAAGAAGGGGAGAAGATATGAACGTAAGAATCTCAATCTGGCCATATTAATTTGAAGAAAGATGTTAAGAAAGAACCGTACATGTGAAGGGATTGAATCCCGTAGTGGAGGCATTTTGTTGCCTTTTTCTTTCAATTGGAAGAAGAAATTGTACAAAATTAATCACAGAACATCAACATGTTGTAAATATACTAGGTTAAGCATACAAATTAGATCGATAAATACTACATCCGAAGAATTGTTCTTCGAACTTCTCCAAGTCTTCTTAGCAAGTAGGACACCTCCTTCAGATCTTCCCTACTATTCTCTGGCAAGAATCGGTTGGTGGGAACCTCCTTTGAAAGTCACAAGGAATGTGTTTTTGGCAGAGAACTCCTTCTTTGTAAAATTCTTTAGAGAGTTTGTTTCTTCAAGAGAGAGTTTTTTGTTGGGTTTTATGCCATAAAACTCGTAGATAGTAAATATAACTTTTGACTAATCATTAATAAAGTATTATTAATGTTTATTACAACAAATAGTTATTTTTTACCTTGTATTTATCTTGCCTAAATAACCCTAATTCAATAAACTAACATCCTAGACTATTGTATGAGTCTTGAACTGTATGCGGAGACATACGGGGATTAGTGTTCAAGATACAATCTAAAGGGTCTATAGTATATGGATAAAGCTAGGTACCTTATCTTGGTGACATTATGGATACGACACGCTTTGTATTTGATACAAATGCAATGATCCAACACGTTCGTGTAGAGGACATGCAAGTGAAGGTATCCTATGCAATGAGTTTGCATAAGGCTGAACCCCGAAATAGTAACCACTAGATGTAACTCCATTGACTAGTTTAGGTTTCTATTTCACTAGGATGACTTAGGTGAAGGAACCTTGTGAAGGGACCATGAGCGGAAGCGGATCGTCCCAATTTTTCCCAAAATTTCACAAAATAAAATTGTACAGAAGAAGAGAACAAAAATATGCATTTAACAAAATACAACATGTTATTAACAAGTAACATAAGAATTAAAATAGGGTTAAAAAACCCTTACTTTTGAAGAACAAAACTTCAATTGAAATCCCTTGATCTCCAGATGGACACAACCACAAAAGCTACCACAATATTCTCAGGATGAGAACCCAGGAGGAGTAGGGCTCTGACTATTTTGGGTTTAGGTAGGAATAGAAAATTGAAAGAGAGGAGAAGGAGGTAGAAAATATTCACAGTACGTTTCTATGTAGAGAGAATTTTTGAATCCCTTTTTCACAATCACTGCACATAATCTGGGGGCTTCCCCACTCTCATGTCTGAGATAGTAAAAGGTGGGAAAGGAGTTACAACTCCCTCCCATAATTAGTTTTTCTTAAAAAAAAATAAAAAAAATATTTAATTGACAAAACATTTAATATATATATATATAAAACTACCTTATCATATAATATACATATTAAACTATATGTTATATCAAATATAACATATAACCTATAGTTTCTATATTGTATTAAATACAATATAATCTATAGTTTCATTTCTCTCACCAATAACATCTAATGTAAATCACATTTACATTAAATTTAATAATATGATTCCAATTCATATAATTAATATTTAAATCATATTCAAATATTTATTTTCTCTCATTAATATTATATTTAAATTAACTATATCATATATAATTAATTAAATCCCTCAATTAATTTGAATAATTCAAATTAATCCAAAAACTGATTCTCAACAAATCCCGTTGAGCTACCGAGGGGACCTCATGGACCTGTAGCTTGAAGTTCCAATGGTATGTGAATAATATTAAACTCTTTAATTAAATTATTCACCACCCATTAATTGTCAGTGTCACACCCCCTCTCGAGCCCTAGCCCAAGACTTAGGAGAGAGCATGAAGACATATTAATCTAATTTTAGGACAGTTGATACTTTTACTTTTTATTTATTAGAGATTAGAGACTTTGACATGTCTACAATAACCATACCAATATTAAACATGTAGTCTAACTTTCCTACAAGTTTTCTATTACACAATTCGAGACATGCCCTGAAAGATTACCAAGTTCCTAGTCTTTGGTGGTTGAATGACTCTTCCCTGAATGCTCCGCTCCGCTACCGGAGGGGGAGGGAGGGGGAGAAACACATTTGGAATGCGTGAGCTAATAAGTCCAGTGAATGGTGCCTTTTAAAATATCAATAACTTTGATTACAAAATATATTTTTGGGAAATCATTACAGAGTCAACGATTACATTATCACCAGTTCATATAACCTCTAAATGTTTAGCACCAACACATAGCCAACATCTTATTTAGTACAAGACCAATGCAATATTAATATTTACGCATATCTTCTTTTAATATTCTTAGCCAAACTTTTATTAGTTACTACTAAGCAACCCATTCAACTACTTAGAATTTTTCCTCCCATTACCATCTAGATTTAAGATTAGGATCTTACATTCACCACCCCTTTAAATATAATTTCGTCCTCGAAATTAAGCCAATCATATTTTACAAACAAATTTTATTAATTGATTTGCTTAACAGAGTTTCATTATATAACAACTTCTGTCCTAGTTCTCTAAAATTTTCTCTTTCCCTTTTCCAACGTCTGGTATATCTTCCTCCCTAGTTTGAGTTAACCCATATAATTGTCCCAACGTCATTTTTCCTGTTTCCTCTCTTCTTCCTCCAGCACTCTATCCTCCTTCGACAATTGTTGGTTTCATTCCTAGGTTGTTCTGTGGTTGTATATTTCCAGCTTCCATCAACTGGGGGCACTCTCGTTTAAAATGTCCTGGTTTGCCACACTTAAAATATGTATGTGTTCATTCTTGGGTTTTCTCCCAACATTTTTTCCAGTGGTATTTATTACAGATCGGGCATCTAGGTTTTTGATTTACACTCACCATTGACTCCTTTATCTGGCTTTCTAGTTCGGAGTCTGCTTTAGTATTTGTAATTCCTCTTCTTTTCCACACATTTCTACTTTCTATCCTGGGAGTAAAATTTCTTCGCTCTTCCCTCCGCACCTGTTCGTTGATGAGTCCCTCTTTGGTCTTAGTTCTTCTGCCGCTAGACTTTTTTCTACTCTCATTGCTGCTTCCACTAATTTTGAGAATTCTCCCCACTCCACGGTTGCTGTCACAGGAGTTCGGATCTCTTGTCTTAATCCCAATTCAAACCTCCTACAGCGCTCTTTTTCATCCACAATTATGTTTAAAGCATACTTGGATAACTCAGTATACTTTAATTCATATTCTGCTACAGTCATGTTTCCCTGCATGAGCTGTAGGAACTCATCTCGTTTCATATCTCGAAACAATCGAGGATATAATCTTTCGAAGAACGCTTCTCGAAATTCTTCCCAACAGATCTCTTCTTGGTCTCTTCTTTTATTCTTTAGTAATTTCCACCAATCTTCAGCCTGTTTTTGTAATAAGAAAGTTCCAAGACTCACCTTTCTATTTCCAGGACATCTCATTATCCCAAAACATTTTTCTAATTGATTCATCTAGACTTCTGCATCCGCAGGGTCTGTTGTTCCTTCGAAGTTTGTAGCTCCCAACGATTTCAATCGTTCTATCCCATATTTTTTTTATGGGGATTAGGTTGTATATTTCCCAAACTTTCTTGGAGTCTTTGGGTAAATTTATCCATTTGTTCTTCTTCTCTCGTCCTTTCCCTTGGACGACTTGAGGCACTTTCACCTTCATCTCCAGAGGGTTGCCCGGTTCTACGTTTCCCACTTTTCAACATTTTAACTACAAACAATCACATATAAATTAAACATGCATTATCAAATAAAACATATTACTTTTTATTTATATACACAGGTCATATACATCTAAAGCCTGCTTAAATCTTTAATTGCTTTTTAGTCTTTCAAAGTTTTCTATCTGCTTTCTATCGTGTAGATATAGATTTTCATAGTTAATTTGCATTCGATCGTCCCTCCACGGACACCTTTCTTGTACGTGGCCAATTTCTTTGCAGAAGATACAAAATTTGTAAGATTCTACATTGCTGGATTCAATTGTAGGTTGTTCCTCGAATTCGATCACTATTCGTCAAGGAATGTCCTTTTTCGCTGCTCGTGCCCATTCTTGAGAGGAGTTTCCAACCACATTGACTCCTTTAAACTCTTGATATATTGCTAGGTCTGGCATTACGTTATTGCTTCCGCTACTTGAGCCTCCAACTATCTCCTGCTGGAACTGCTCCTGTATCTCTCTGGTTTTCTTCTGGAAATAATAACAATTCTTTCGAATGTGGCCGTACTTACCACAACCGTAAAAAATTCCGGTCCCCATTAAGCATGGACCGCCGTGGTTTTTGCCACATCTAGAACATCTCTTATTACTTCGGGACTCTGTTAATCTTGTATTAGTCATGGAAGTAGAGTGTTCAATATTATTATTTAAGCTATGTTAAGATATCTTAAGGTTTTCCCTTGAGTTAGCGTCGTGGTTGGCTTCCTACATCTGGGAGTCGTACCACCACCAGGTCTTTTTGCTCGGATCCATTTCCTACAGTGGACATTATTTAGGTTACTATCTAATTTTTACTAATCTTATTTTCCTTTCCTCGAGATTTTTCGTTACTAAATATTTTTGATACCCACCTAGTATCCTCTATTTCTTTCCTAATCCTACCAAGACCTTTGTTATTCATCTCAGGTTTCCTTTACTGTACATCATCTTATCTATCCATTTTTTTTTTTTTTAATGTTTTGACCTAAATCGGTTTCCAGTACTACCCAGCTTCCATACCCTAGGTAAGCCTTTTTCCCCGGCACTGGTTTGGCATTAACTTACCCTTTTTCCCTTTTTACTATCTCTGATTTTGATTTATACTATGCTAGACTCAACTTTCCCAGGTTTTAAACCTTTACTTTGATACCAAGTTGTCACACCCCCTCCCGAGCCCTAGCCCAAGACTTAGGAGAGAGCATAAAGACATACTAATCTAATTTTAGGACAGTTGATACTTTTATTTTTTATTTATTAGAGATTAGAGACTTTGACATGTCTATAATAACCATACAATTATTATACATGTAGTCTAACTTTCCTACAAGTTTTCTATACACAATTCGAGATATACCCTAAAAGATTATCAATTTCCTGGTCTTTGGTGGTTGAATGACTCTTCCCTGAATGTTCCGCTCCGCTTCCTGGAGGGGGGAGAAAGAAAAACATTTGGAAAGCGTGAGCTAATAAGCCCAGTGAGTGGTACCTTTTAAAATATCAATAACTTTGATTACAAAATATATTTTTGGGAAATCATCATAGAGTCAATGATTACATTATCAACAGTTCATATATATTTTTGTAGCTAAATCGCTGATCAATCATTTCCCACCAAACCATATTTTATTCTTGGCATGATTATAATATAAACCAACATAATAATGATAATAACTTTCATGGAAACTTTTCCTATACTCATTTTCCCGCCAATGTGCACATCGACCAATTATTTTCCGCTAGCTATGCTTAGGTAACTTGACTATCTTTCCCGTTGGTCGGAATCGACTATTATTTCCCGCCGACCGAAGCCGACTATATTTTTCCATCAAGTACCCTTTTCAAGCATGCTAACAATATATCCCGGGTATAATTTTAGTTTCCATCACAATTATACAGGCAATATCAAGGTAAACATAGTGACATCAAAATCATGCATCTTTGTTCATACCTATACATTCATATTTACAGCAATGCATTATTCATAATAACCATTATCGTTTGTAAGGCTTCCTACTGCAATTTACTTTGGGAGTGTTTCCCTGAGATTTCCTCTATTTCAATGAAAATTTT
The DNA here is from genome assembly GCF_027475165.1 of Benincasa hispida. Classification (NCBI taxonomy): domain Eukaryota; kingdom Viridiplantae; phylum Streptophyta; class Magnoliopsida; order Cucurbitales; family Cucurbitaceae; genus Benincasa; species Benincasa hispida. The sequence continues at coordinate 29,715 of NW_028327079.1, forward strand.
CAATTAATACTATTATGTCACTAAATAATATCAAAACATTCAAAATACCTTTTTATATTAACAAAACCAGCTTACCCTACTCAAAACTTCAGTCAAAACCTCAAATAAGCCGATTAGGGGTTATTCCAACCGTGGCCCGTGCGTGCAAAGGTGCTGACAGGTGGTTGCAGCGTTAGGCTTTGCGCAGAAGGCACGCATGCTGCGTTGCGCTGATGGCCGAGACATCACGGTCGATGCGTTGGGCTGGTGCAGGTTGATGCGTCCGTGCGTTGTGCTGGTACAGGCTGATGCGTCTGTTTGAACCTTCAAACTTGTCAATGCAACTTTTGATCCCTCCGAACTCTAATTACAATGTCAGCCTAAGTACTTAAACTTAACTCTCTATTTAAGCTTTTAACACTGGAATTTTGGAAATGGCACGAGTTGATTGTTCACGGCAAGCCCTTCTATTTATAGATACCCTGGGCTTTCCCCCTTGCGATAACTCAAGATCCAAATGTCTTTCCTTTAAGGTGCCAACACTAATTCTTTGCCAGCAGTGCTTTGAGTTGGATTAATCTTAGTTTGCCAACAAAATTGTTTACTTTGCATGTAATCTCAGCCTAACACCTCCTGCTTAAGTTGATAAGAGTCATTTTGCATGAAATATCCTTTCGCCACCTCATCTTCTTAGTGTCTAAGAATGTTTATTCAGATAATTTAGCATAACTTATGAACGTATATCCTTATGTCTGCAAACCAATTTTACGTTCATCAATGCATCCATCTGATCACCGCAACCTTACTAAAACTAGACAGTCCCTTTGGGTACATGCGTTCACCCATTCTTGTGTTCCCTTGGCTTATCCCCTTAACTATTACCGCATAACACATCCATCGCATAGCACATTACCAACACATAGTATTGCCATATATCACCGAATGGTACTGTCGCTTCCATCGTATCCAACGCATCCATTGTCATGTGCTATTGCGTAGTACTGCCGCATCCATCGCTACTTGTCAACGCATTCCCTCAGCTGCATCCATGCAGACCGTTGATCGCAATACCACATGTCCTTTGGCCACACACTCTCATGTAGCAGGGCCGTCGATTACCCTCAATGCATAGCCTCACTGCATGTCATTAGGCATAGCCTCGTCGCATGCTATCAACGCTTAGCATTGCTGCATAGCGTCAATGCATACCTTCGACAATCATCGCATATCACCATCGCCACAAGCCTCCATCACTACATGCCTTGATCCGCATTAACGCATGCCTTCGCGTCAGCACATGTCCTCGCATTGCCGTAACTACCAACGCGTTCCCTTGACCGCAAGCCTTTGGCGCTACCACTGCATCCATCATGTCCAACGTTCAGCGCAACTTAAGGTCATCGCATGTGTTGTTCTTAGCCTCTAAAGACACTTGCTGCCGTATGTGCTCCTCTTGGTCACATTTTGACTTTCTCAAATAACCTCTAAATGTTTAGAACCAATGCATAGCCAACATCTTATTTAGCACAAGACCAACGCAATATTAATATTTACGCATATCTTCTTTTAATATTCTTAGCCAAACTTTTATTAGTTACTACTAAGCAACCCATTCAACTACTTAGAACTTTTCCTCCCACTACCATCTAGATTTAGGATTAGGATTTTACAGTCGGGCACTCCACTAAAGACCAACAGTTGTACTCTTCACACTACAGATATATATTTCTATGTCCATCGGATGTAACAAATCAACAGTACAATAACCCTTCACAAAATGCTCGTAAGTACAACTAGACCAAAATTACCATTTTTCCTCTATAGTTACATCTAACTCCTTAAGTACCACTGATCCTTATAGTGGAAGACAAAAGCACTTTTATGTGTTAAGACCAACTGAATCAAAAGCACTTTTAAATCATGAGATGTTTAAAACGACTAATACTCAAACTAAAAGGCGAAAAATTTCTCCAAGTAACAATGATACATACATGGAGATTGATAAAGAATGGACTTCTAAGCAAGTTAGAAAATGATTCATTATCTCCATGTGAATCTTATCTTGAAGGAAAAATGACTAAAAGACTTTTTAGTGGAAAAAGTTATAGAGCCAAAGAGCCCTTAGAGCTCATACATTCGAATCTATGTGATCCGATGAATGTAAATGTTAGAGGAGGGTACGAATACTTCATCTATTTTATAGATGATTATTCGAAGTATAGTTACTCATACCTAATGGAACATAAGTCCGAAGTTTTTGAAAAGTTCAAAGAGTATAAGGTTGAAGTTGAAACCCTATTAGGTAAAAAAATTAAAATATTTCGATATGATCGGGTTGAGAGTGCATGATTTAGAATTCTAGGACTATTTGATTGAACATGGAATTCAATCCCAACTCTCAGCACCTAGTACACCTCAGCATGACGGTCTATCAGAAAGGAGAAATAGAACCTTATTGGATATGATTCGTTCTATGATGAGCTATGCTCAATTGCCTTACTCGTTTTGAGGGTATGCAATAGAGACCGTAGTTTAAAACTTGAACAATGTTCCCTTGTAAAGTTTATCTGAAACACGTTTCGAGTTATGAAGTTTACAACTTGAACAAACCGAGTTTACGTTATTTCAGAATCTGGAGTTGTCCAGTACATGTGTTAGTGACAAATTCTAAGAATTTGGAACCTCATTCAAGATTGTGCCAATTTGTTGGTTACACTAAGGAAACAAGAGGTGGTCTGTTCTATGACCCTTAAGAAAATAAAGTGTTGGTATCGACAAACGCTACATTTTTAGAGGAAGACCACATGAGAGATCATAAACCACGTAACAAAGTAGTATTAAGTGAAGTTACTGACGAATCAACAAGGGTTTTTGATGAAGCTGGTTCTTCATCAAGATTTAATGAAGGAACCAACACTTTAGGCCAGTCTTGTCCTTCTTAATCGTTGAGAGTGCCTCGACACAGTGGAAAGGTTGTGATACAACCTGACCGTTACTTGGGTTTAACTGAAACTCAAGTTGTCATACTAGATGATGGTGTTGAGGATCTATTGTCGTATAAATAGGCGATGAATGACGTAGACAAAAACCAATAGGTGAAAGCCATGGACCTTGAAATGGAGTCCATGTGCTCTAATTCAGTATGAGAGCTTGTAGATTTACCTAAAAGGGTCAAACCCATAGGGTGTAAATGGATCTACAAAAGAAAGAGAGATGTAGCTGGAAAGGTATAGATCTTCAAAGCTAGACTTGTAGCAAAGGGTTATACCCAAAGGAAATGGGTTGACTACGAGGAAGTTTTTTTCCTTATTGCTATGCTTAAGTCTATAAGAATTATCTTGTCCATAGCCACATACTATGACTATGAGATATGGAAAATGGATGTCAAGACTACTTTTGTGAATGACAATCTTAAGGAGAATATCTTTATGTCCTAGCCCAAGGGGTTCATAGCCCAAAGTCAAGAGCAAAAAGTTTGCAAGCTGAATCGATCAATCTATGGGTTCAAACAGACATCCAGATCTCGGAATATTTGGTCGTCGGGAGTTGATCTCCCGACGCATCTTTTACAATTTTTTTGATGATTTCAAGCGTTGAAAAATGGGTGTGTTCTTGTAATGCATGATTGTCACACTCCTTCCCAAATTATCCTCCTGACTCAAGAAGAGGTGAGAAAACAACGGTTGCCAACCCTCTTATGACAACTACTGCCCAACATAGATATGTAACCTTAGCACCTACCAATCTGATAAACAGTTTATAACTTATAACAGATTCACTCCTAACTCAGCAATAACTTAACTATATAGATACTACTGATCAGAATATCAACATTTATTTACATAGCAGTTATAGTAAGAACATGTGCTAACATTTACATTATTAGACTTGAAGTTCAACCCTGATTCTCTTGATATGTAGATGGCAAACTTAAAGACTAAGCAAAACTTGATGGACCACCTAGACTTCAAGATCTCTGATATCCTTGTATAGTGATTGATTGGCAGAATGACTAGGCTTCGGTGCATCGACTGCTACCTAGGGGAGAAAAACATTTGAAAAAGTGAGCTTAAAATACATAAAGAGGGATTATTTTTTAAATAAACACACTTTCACAAACATTTACATTCTCATGGTTTAGGGTTATAAAACATAAATTGATTATACAGAAAATCATAACATGAAAACCTTAATAACATATTCCATTATAATTTCACAGTAAAATACCCATACTCCTATGCCTGGATAGGAGGGAGAGCCATTTTGCTTAATCACCTCATTGCCTTAGTTGTGAGAGAGACCTTTTGCTCGATCTCATCAACGTCAATAATGTAAATCTTACTTGCACATAGATACTGGAATGAGATCCTATCTACCTGACCAAACCTTCAACATTAGGGATCCTTAATATAGTTGAGTACCTTACCATACCTTCGGTACCATACATCTTGGAGTAGGGTTTGTACAAGCATAAAACATTTCAGCATTTCAGAAATCATGTTCAGTAAATCACATATTTATGGTACTTTATCTAAACATTATGATTTGCATGTCATCGCATAGCATTATATAATATTTAGACATACTTATAAGGTTCCATGTGGAGATTCATCGCATTCCAAAATATGAGCATAAAATTTATTGAAACCACATGCAATTTTCACATATAAAATATGAGCTTTTGAACATTTTATGGATCATGCGGTCAACACAACTTCCTTTGTACTAGGCATG